>NC_000072.6:115372039-115587039 GCF_000001635.26 Mus musculus | reverse complement strand
TTTTTAAAGATTTATTTTTGTTTTATGTAAGTACACTGTAGCTGTCTTCAGACACACCAGAAGAGGTCGTCAGATCTCATTATGGGTGGTTGCGAGCCACCATGTGGTTGCTGGGATTTGAACTCGGGACCTTCGGAAGAGTAGTCAGTGCTCTTACCCATTGAGCCATCTCGCCAGCCCTACTGTCATTTTCTGAGCACCTTTTACGGAGTGGCTGACTGCTTTGTGTTTTCAGGGGTCGTGTATAATTACAGTGCACGCGGCATACAGCGAGACGAGGCAGGCTGGGAGCGAAGTCTCAGTGTTCCATTAGTACAGCCTAGCATGTTTGGACTGCTGGACCAGTGGGACAAGTACTTGGAAGACTTCTCTGCTTCGCTGGCCTGGCTGCCTCATAGGTAGGTATCTAGAAAGACCGCAAGCCACTGCCACCCATTTGTCACGCATCCTCGTCACTCCACGGTCATCGCTGTTTAATGCAGTTCATGTCTTGACTGTCAATCTGTGAGAACAGCTAAATATAGTTGCTAGAAAATGTCCCTCACAGAGTCATGTATTTTGATATTCAGTGGCACCGATGCCAGTGCTATTTTGGGAGGGAGCCCGGGAGCAGGAGGGGCCCGGCTGGAGAAGCAGGTGTCTTGGGACGGGCCTTGGGGTTTGGAGTCTGAATTCCTTCCTGTCCCACCTGTGCCCTTTGCTCCTTGGAGGTGTGAGCAGTGGCCCCAACTCCTGCTGCCACCAGCCTTCCCACAGGATGCTAGGCTGGACAGGTCCCTCAGAGCCCAAATAAAGCCCTCCTCCCAGAATCTGCTGCTTGTCAGTTATTGAACTCTTAGAGATCAACCTGCCTCAGCCTCTGGAGTTTTGGGCTTAAAGGTGTGTACCACTATGTTTGGCATATCTAAAACTTTCAAAATATTGCTTACTGTGTAAAAATATTTAAGTTGCATCTTTTGTTTATTTTAGTGATTTGAGATTAATTTCTTTTTTTTTTTTTTTCCATCTCCACTCTTTTTTTCTGGAGACAGTGACTCACTTTGAACTGGCTGGCCTTGAACTCACAGAGATCTGACTACCTCTGCCTCCTTGGTTCTGGGATTAAAGATATGAGCTCTATGCCTGGTCTCTTTAAAAACAAACTTTTAAAAATGACATTGTATTCATGTATTTTATTTACCTCTATATGTATGCGTGTGTGCATCATATACAGCCCATGTGTGGAGGCCTGAGAACAACATCAAAGAGTTGGTTCTTCCCTTCTGCCATGTGAATCCCAGAGATTGTCTGCGTTGGTGTGGGTGTCTTTCCTACAGATCAGCCTTTACTGTTAGCATTCTCAGGGGCCAGCATGGTAGCCTCAGGTGTAACCGCTGAGGTGGGAGGACTATTTGAGGTCAGGAGTTCAAGGCCAGCCTGGAGACCAGTGACGACTGTCTTACCTCACTGAGTCTCCCTCGTTCCTTCAAGGTATGAAGAGAATCAGCACAACTGCCTGACCTTTGCCCTCGCCTTCATTAACTGCATCCTTGCCATGGAAGGCAGAGAGCAGCTGGACAAGCACGCGTTCACAGAAAAGTACGTGATCCCGAGGACGCGCCTGGCCTCCAAGTACATCATGCTCTTCAGGGCCATCCAAGAGAGCGGCTTCCACGTGACTGACCATCCCGACCCACGGACAAGCCCCTCTTAGGCAGACTGGACCAAATGCTGCATCTGAGGGCCGTTGAGACAGAACAGTTGGGTTTGTTGCCTTTAGACGGTAGTACAGATTTATAAATGTAGCTCAGTGGGAGAACTATCTGCCTATCATGTAAGAGACCTAGGTCCAGTCCCCTGTACCATACCCCCAATTTAAGGAAAAAAAAATTCCCTGGGTTCCAAAAAAAAAAAATCATTACAACTAAATTTCTTCAACAGTTATGTTTTTTAAAAAAAAGATTTATTAATTTATTTTATGTATATGAGTACACTGTAGCTGTACAGATGGTTGTGAGCCTTCATGTGGCTGGTTGTTGGGAATTGAATTTTAGGACCTCTGCTCACTCCGGTAAACCCCGCTCACTCTGGCTGACCCTGCTCACTCAGTCCCTGCTTGCTTTGGCCCAAAGATTTATTTTTTATTATAAGTAAGTCTACTGTCTGAAGACAGTAAGTATCTGTCTGCAGACGCGCCAGAAGAGGGTGTCAGGTCTCGTTACAAGTGGTTGTGAGCCACCACGTGGTTGCTGGGATCTGAACTCAGGACCTCTTGAGCAGTCAGTGCTCCCCAGTCCCAACAGCTGTGTTTTTAAGCTGAGAATCTGCTATAATCAGAGTGGAAGAACAGTATTCACTGATCAAAGAAAATACTTTGTGTCAATGAATTTGAACTGAGCACACTTACTTTTTGATGTGAATGAAAAGAGGGAGGGACCAGAGAGAGGAGAGTTAAGGGGGGGATAGAGAAAGAGAGAGACAAAGACAGAGAGACAGAGACACAGAGAGACAGACAGACACAGGTTCTGAAAGTATATGGATGTCTTATGTCTGAGCCTGAAGACTCATGGGAAGGCTGGGGACGAAGCCAAGTAGTAGAAAACCTAACCTTTGGAGTGTCAAGAATACTAAACTAAACAAAACAGAAACAAAGGTCGCAGAGGCTGGAGAGATGGCTTAGCCCTTAAGAGCATCTGTTCCTCTTGCAGAGGACTTGGTTCAATTCCCAGCTCTCACATGGCAACTTCAGTTCCAGAGGATACAGTGAGTGCCCTCTTCTGGCCTCTGTGGGCATCAGGCACATGGTGGAGACACACAAAGGCAAAATACCCGTATACATTAAACAATAATAACTCAAAATTAACCCCCTCCCCCTCAAGTATAACAGAAGCGCCCTTGAAACTGTCCTTCACACACCTTCCTCTGCCTTCTAACAGAGAGGCCAGAACTCTAACTTACTTCATTTTCTCTCTGGCTTGCTCTCTCTTATGGGTTTTTCCCTTCCCTAGCTGATCTCAAATTCTAGGGAGAACAAACTGAAAGCAGGACACCCAACACCACACCACTGACAAGACACCCGAAGCCTCACGGCAGAGGACACCAGACACCTTATCACAGGGCATCCAACTGCACCCCCTCAGGTGATAACAATCTGAGGTAATAGTGGCTAACCTGGCCCTTAGCCATGGCTGCTTGGTGTAACTCTCTTGTCAGAAGAAGCCATGAAGAAAAGAAGTACTGAAGACAAAGAAAGGAGTGGGGCTGAGGCGGCTGAGCTCCTCAGCTGAG
Source organism: Mus musculus (assembly GCF_000001635.26). Lineage (NCBI taxonomy): Eukaryota > Metazoa > Chordata > Mammalia > Rodentia > Muridae > Mus > Mus musculus. The sequence continues at coordinate 115,583,772 of NC_000072.6, read as the reverse complement.
CTGAGGCTACCTCCCCTGGGAGCTGCAAAGCCTCCGCTGAGGAGGCTTCCTCTCAAGAGCTGTGTGGTTTCTGAGCTCCCGTGTCTCAGAATGCCCTTCCCTTGGGACACTGTCCCACATCAGAGCTGTGTGGTTTCTGGGCTTCTGTGTTCTTTCCCTACTTAAGGTCCTAGACGTGTTCTTGATGTTGGCCACACTGAAGTAAATTCCCTTCCTGTCTTGACACTCACCCTCAGCTGTTTGGTTCTCTTGGGGACTGGGTCCTGGTCTGCTGAGAACCCCCTGGCCTGGGGCTGTGTTAACCCAGGAAATAGATGCCAATTATCTTAGTTGCTTCCCTTGTAGCTGTGACGAAATACCTGACGAACCCTCTTAGGGCGAGAAAATACCAGTGTAGTCCTCAAGCTGCGTGACACAAGAGCCGTCAAAGTGGTAGTCGACCCCTCCTCCCCGCCCCAGCCTATGCTGTGAGAAGAAGCTGCTGCACGAGCCGTCAAAAATGGTGGCCCCTGTCACAATGGCGGCACACTTCTCCTCATCCTGCGGCCTGCACAAGAACTGTGCCCGGTGGTGCATCTCTTTGCCCGCTTCAGCAGGAGCTGTCCACAGCGGGTGACACCTTTCCACCTCAGCCTTGGTGAATCGCCACGGCAGAAGCTGTCCCACAGGGCTGTCTAGAGTGGTAGCACCAATACTCTCCAGCCTCCCCCAGTCCTCTCCAGCCTCTCCAGCAGCTCCACAGAGAAGGCACCTCAGTCAAAGCTGGCAGAGGCCTGGAAGGTCATCCCAAGGTAACCCATGGGCCCAACGCAGGGAAAAGGGGGTGAAAAAAGGGGCACCAATCCCTAAGCAGGAAAATCCACCAATCCCTGAGCTTTCCACAAAAACCTCACCAATCCCAGAGCTCCCCCAAGGTCAGGACTTGAAATCCTACCAATCCTCAGTCTGGAAATCTCTGCTCTGAAAAGCTCTGGTCCTGAAGAAATCCTATATAAGCCCTGTCCTTTGTCCAATTCCCTGCTGCCCACTCCCGGGAACAGGGAGCAGCCATCCCTAAATTTGTCCCTCACACACCCGACCCTCCACTAAATCTCTTTCATGGGATTTTCTGCCTGATGTTACCCTCTCGTAGGAAGAAGCCATGAAGAAAAGAAGCACTGAAAAGGAAATGAAGGAGTGGGGCTGAGGCGGCTGAGCTCCTCAGCTGAGCTGAGGCTACCTCCCCTGGGAGCTGCAAAGCCTCCGCTGAGGAGGCTTCCTCTCAGAGCTGTGTGGTTTCTGAGCTCCCGTGTCTCAGAATGCCCTTCCCTTGGGACACTGTCCCACATCAGAGCTGTAAGGTTCTTAGGCTCCCGTGTCTTAGGATGCCCTTCCACTGGGGTACCTTCTCCCTTCACATAAGCAGAGTTGCCGATCAATCAGGGCCATCGGACAAGGGTCTGAGAGCCTTGTTTCTTCTGGCATCCCCAAGTAGGGGCTGAAGCAGGGTTTATAAGCATAAAACCAGAAAGCATCTGGGCCAAGTTACAGTTCTGTTTCCCAAGTGTTCCATCCTTGTCAACTGACATTGAACATGTTTTTTGCTCAACCAGTCATATTCATTTGTTCTTTCAGTTGTTAGGAACAGGCAGTATGTTTTGGGGAACCATTGCTTAGAGAAAGAGTTGGTCAGCTTAGGTAAAATGGAGTCTGAAGTCAAAATGGCAGCACTTAAGACAAATTGCTGTTATTTGCTCCCAACAAAGGAAGGTTGTATTCTGGCTCTTGGTTTAAGGGATACAGTTCATTGTGGTGGTGTAGTCATAGTGGAAGGAGTGCAAGGTGAACCCACTGGGCCTGCAGCCAGGAATTCTCCTTTGGATTCAGTCCAGGACCTCAGCCCATGGGGATGTGTGGCTCACTATACAGGATGGGTTCTCCACCAGAGGTTTGTCTTCTAGGTCGTTCTAGATTCTGTTGACAATCAACTCATATTAGCCACCATAGGCTCTAAGTCTAGAGATGGCTTCTGCTTTCCCAGGAGCTCTTGAGAGTCTTTTGACACAAACTGTATTGGCTCCTACCTTATATTTATTTTTTTGATCAGCATACAAAATCAGGAGTTTCATGATATAATTGTCCCATGTGTGGGTAATTTGCTAGGTGAGGTGGAGGTAGTAGACTTCCCTCCATACCAAATATTTGTACTTATAAATTCAGGAACTTTACAGAAAAATAAAACTGCCCATCCAAATACCATACAACAGCTAAGACTTCACTGGAAACCAAGACGACTGGGGCAGAGACAGGGTCTCTCACTGAACTGGAAGCTCGACATTTTGGCTCAGCTGGTTGGCTAACAAGCTTTCCAGATCTGCATATCTTTATCCCAGTGCTGGTTTACAAAGCATGTGCAGCCATGCCTGGCTGTGTACCTGGATGCTGAGATTCAAATTCAGGTCCTGATGCGTGTGTAGCAAGTGCTCTTACCCTTTGAGCCATCTCCTCAGCCCCTAACTCCATTTCACAGATGAAGAAACTGAGGCTCAGAAAACACCGTTCCCAAGGGTACTCACGTTCCTGGTGCTGATGTGGAATGTGAAGTTGGGGCTTTCTGATTAGATTTTTATCAGCATATGCCAAGGGAAGGGGCAGGAGGGTGTCAGAGGCAGAGCAGTTATCCAGCATGTGTGACACTTGGGCAGACTTTAGGGAGAACTAATGCTGATGAAACATGATATGGAAACTTACTCAGTTTTCTATGAGGGGGCGGGGGGAAGCTGATCAGGAGGAGGAGTTTGAGGCCAGCTGGAGTTACCTAGCAGAACCCTGTATCCTCTGCTCTCAAAAATGCACGTGAAGATGCCAATTATTCGAGCTACTAGAAGCCTTTCACATAAAGGAAATACATAGACCATCCATTACTAAGGTTTACAAATGCCTTTTTCCTATTCTGTATACTCAGGTAAGAGATCCCTATATTCTTCACAATGGTCAAACTGCTTTTAAACCTCCTAGTACTTTATGAAACAACAAATGCTTAAGATAAATTGGTGGGTTAAACAACTCAAGTTTCGGCTGGCAAGATGGTTCAGTAGGCAAGGCCAATTGTGGTTAACAATCTTAACAACCTGAGTTCGACCCCTGGGACCTGGACAGTGGAAGGAGAGAACAGACTTCTGCAAGTGGTCCTCTGACCTTCAACCCTGAGGCAGCAGTTCTACTAAAAGCCCACCTGGAAGAGACTCCTGGGAGCCTGAGGACATGGGCATGGGGAGGCAATTCTGCTGAGGTAGCTATGGCAGCTCACCCGTGGCAAGTTCATGAAGGTGGCTTTGCCATAGGGTAAATTTCTAATCTTGATTAACTTGGGACTTTTTATTTTTGTCCATTCATTCATCCATTCATCATTCATTCACTCATTCATTCATTTGAGACAGGGTTTCTTGTCTTAGCTGTCCTGGAAATAGCTCTGTAGACCAGAGCTTCAAGTTCACAGAGATCTGCCTATCTCTGCCTCTCTAGTGCTGGGATTAAAGGTGTGTGGCACCACCAGGCAAACGGGCTATATAAACAAATGTATTGCACATCTGTTTCAGAAGCGCACAAGTCCTCCAAAAGTAAGCTAACATTGCTACCGACTAGAAGCCCCAGCTCCTCTGATGTGTTTCAGTCCAGCACCCCAAGGCTCTATAGTAATGGCTGCTTCTGGGGGTTTACCAGTGCTAAATTCTGACCTAGCATGGGCAAGGCCTGAGTCCCCAGCAGCTCTGAACCAAACCAAGTGAGAAGATGGCGCCTCTGCCACACTGCTCTTCCCTCTCCTGCCCTTCCTTAGTGGTGGGGTCAAACCCAAGGCCCCACTCTGCAGGCTTGCCCTCACTGTGCCCCAGCCCAGCCCAGGATCCTCCCCACAGCTTTGTGTCAAGTGACACCTGTGGTCTCCTGGGCTTTCTACCACTTAAGTCTGTATTCTTGGAGTCGCTCAACCTTTGAGGACAACTCTTGGAAGAGTTCCGACAGGGGGCTGAGAGATGACTCAGTGGTTAAGAGACCGAGTACTATTCCAGAGGCCCTGAGTTCAATTCCCAGCAACCACATGATGCTCACAACCTTCTGTAACGGGATCTGATGCCCTCTTCTGGTGTGTCTGAAGGCAGCTACAGGGTACTCACATGCATAAAATAAATAATTCTAAAAAAAAAAAAAATAAAATAAAAAAGATTTCCGAGTGTGGTGTATCCAGGCTCTGAGCAGGACTGAGTGAAATACACACAGCGACTTCTCAGAGTTTTTTTGTTGTTGTTGTTGTTGTTGTTGTTTTTTTGTTTTTCGAGACAGGGTTTCTCTGTATAGCTCTGGCTGTCCTGGAACTCACTCTGTAGACCAGGCTAGCCTCTAACTCAGAAATCCGCCTGCCTCTGCTTCCCGAGTGCTGGGATTAAAGGCGTGTGCCACCACCGCCCGGCTGACTTCTCAGACTTTTGTCTGACTTGAAAAGTTCTGAAAAGTGATCACTCAAAACAACAAGAAGTCACAAGAAATCTCAGCTCTGGAGCCCCAAGGGAAGCCATGATGGTAAAAAGCTAAATACGAGGTAGGAACGAGCGTGTCTGTGCAGTCCACTGATGCTGGGGAAGCTGTACTGCGGAACCTGATCTTCAGAGCACCAGGCCTAATGTGTGTGGGCAGAGTGAGCCTGCGCAGACGCTCACAACCAGGATTCGGGGCCATGAGCGGACAGCATGGAGTCAGGAAGCTGGAGGACATGGACCACAGCAATTAGCAAGCACGCCTGTTTTCTTTTTAAGATCACTGCTTCCAAACAGATTCAGCAGACTTCATGGAGACCAAGTGCCTACACCATCTGCCAGTTTCTTGAGCCTGGACCTGGGTGAACCTCAGGCACTTTTACTCTTTCACTAACTCACGCTGTGGCTCTCAATCCACCCTCACAGAAAGAACTGCCACCCAAGCCCACATCCCCGCTGGTCATCTTGTGAATGTGTGCCGTCCCCACCAAAACACGGTGACGCTTAACTTACTCATTAACAGCGCAGGGAGGCAAGTTCTTCAAGGGAGATAATCAAATCACTACCGTCCCCTTGTAAGGGATTACAGTTCTTCAAGGGTGGGTTAGTTCCCTGGAGGCCGGTCGGAGAGCCATAGCCCCGTCCCCAGCCTAAAATCCCTTTTCATTCCTCCGGCATATTATGATGCTGCCAAGATCCGTGCCATTCTGTTTGGACTTTCCAGCCATGAAAATCATGAACCAAATAAGCTCTTTTTCTTTTATGTGCTAGCTAGCACCAGCCGTTCCGCTACAGCAACACAAAAGAATTGACTAAGATGCCTAAATGCCCCTCAGGCAACATCTTCTCTGCTCTCTAGCCTGTGGGAGAGGGCAATGATGTCATGTTTTGCTAAATGCTAACTGCATTTATTCTCTCAAAAACCTTCACTTCTCACTTTTATTTTATAAGAAGTTCTCCAAGCAAGATGCATCTCTCACAGCCAGTACTACATAGTTTTGTGTTCAATGCACCAACCTGTCAAATAGTGAGTTCACTGAGAATGCACCCGTCACTCAGTATTTCAAGGTTTCCAAACCGTCAATGGGTTTCCAGTCACGTGGGTAACTGGTTGAAGTCCTTGGGTAAGCTGAGCTACAGAGTAGATTTTTCCATTACAGCAACAGACCACGGGGTCCTGTGCATCCCCAAATGTGCCGGTGCTCCTTCGGGGCAGGCCGATGGCACACAGTCAGAGCTGTTGGTGAACTGTGGACTCTGGGATTGGAAGGTCAAAGCTCATCTTGGTCACTTCTCTCTCGGGAAGAAACCCATCGGCTGAGAATCACCTCCTGCAACCGAGAAAAAGAGGGCTTCAGAAATGGACAAGGGAGTCCAAAGCAAGTGATGTCACAGCTGCCTGTCACAGATGGCTGGTTTGCAGGGACTCCCTTCCCAGTCTTGGAAGAGGAAGATGTGGAGAAAGCGTGAGGTGTAACCATAACCCTTACACAGGAACCCTGTCCCCTGTCATCACTGAATTAGCCTCCCAGCACACAGCAGCAGTCAAGGCCAGTGCTCAACTTGAGTGAGGACCTGCTCTGGGACACACTGGTGCCTGTCAGTCAGCCACAGGAAGTGACAAGCAGACACTGACGTTCCATGAATCACAAACCTAGCGAAGATCAGAACAAATGGAGGGAGGTGCCACTGGGGCCCTGGAGGCCGACAGAACATCTGCCTGGGACCAGGGTGAGGCACAGGCTGCGTGGGTAGCTAAGGTGTTGTTGGAGTAGGCAGTGGGGAAGGGCTCAGAGACATTAACACACAGTGGTGACTCTACTGAGAACTTGGCAGCCCCAGAAGAGGAAAGCAGCCAGGTGTCTGGTTCAACACAGGAACATGGGAGTGACATGTGTGGGTGTGTGACACTCAGGTGTGTATGGTAGAATAGACGCTTACTGTGAGTGAGGCCTTGTGTTCCATCCTCAGGACTGAAGGAAGTCACGTAGGAAGTATGAGGAGGGAGTGACAGCTAGTCTCTGGGAGTGAGACCTGTAGGAGACCCTGGCCTGGCTGTTGAGCTGGCCCACCCACGGCTGGAGATGGGGAAGCAACAGATAGACTGGCCGAGGCTGTGAAATGTGGAGTCTGATAGGTTCAGGGGGAAGAAGGTGAGATAGGATTACAGGTCAGAATCAGCTTTTGTCACTGAGGAAAGAGCCATCCTTGCAGAGGATGCAGTGGGTGCAGACTCTTGGGATGATGTGGAGCTGTCTCTGCGCTTGCTCACACACCTGAACTTGAATCCTCTTCATGCATTCTGGGGTCTCCATGTCTTCAGCAGTCATGGTAGAGGGCTTAATCAAATAACACAGCATCAGCTCCTGCCGAGAAAAGATGACACATTTTCCATATTCTGCAAAGAGACATCGCCTGTGTCAGTGTGTGAGGAGAACAGGCACCCCCGCCTGTCCCTGTGTACAAGTACTGCAGGGTGCACACTCACAGGGCACACCCCCTGCTTCCCTGGCTTTTGCAATGGTGAAGAGGATTCGGGGATGTGACGAAGCAGACAAGCTGCTTACATATCCAAGATGGAAAATACACACTGCAATATGTATGTATGTATGTATGTATGTATGTATGTATGTATGTGTGTATATGTGTGTGTGTGTGTGTGTGTATGTATGTATATATATCACCAGAGAAGGGGAGACCAGGCTGCCTCAGACTCATGATCCTCCTGTCTCCACTGTCCAAGTGCAGGGGTTACAGGTGTATACTCAGCCGTACAAATAACTTAAGATTTTCTATTATTTTATTTTTAGTTATGTGTGTTTCTGCGTGTCTGTGTAGGGAAGTGCATGTGAGTGCAGATGCCTGTGGAAGGCAGAAGTGGGCCCTGGCTCTCCTGGAGCTGGAGTTGAGATGGCTGGTGTGGGTGCTCTGGTCCTCTGGAAGAAAGAGCAATGTGAGCTTTTAGCCACCGAGCCCCAAATGACTTCAAACAAACCAACAAACAAACAAAGTTACTTTTGGTTATGTGTGTATGTGCACCATGTGCGTGCAGTGCTAAAGAGGCCAGAGGAGGGTGTCAGGTCCTCTGGAGCTGGAGATACAGGTGCTTGTGAGCTGTCTGATGTGGGTGCTGGACTGAACTCAGGTCCTCTGGAAGGGCCAAGTGCTCTTAACCACAGAGCCACTTCTCTATCCTCTACATCTCCATTTAAAAGACCCAACAATTCTGCTGCCTTTAAGAGAAAAGCAAAGGAGCCACGTGAGTGGCAGCGGGGCTTAGCCTGGTACCTTGGAGACGTTCCCCGAGACTCTGCTCAGGGCGGCCAGCGACTTCCAGCTGAAAGGCCGGCGGAGGGAGCCCTCATAGTTGTCATCCAGGAGCTCAATGATGACCGAGTAGCTAGAAGACAAGACAGACATTCTGGAAAAGCCACACCACCAACTTGTCCAGAGAACAGTGAGTCCTACCAAGAGCTAGGACAGAAGAACTTCACATTGCCTGCTGCTAAAGCCTAGTCCACCAAAGAGAATAACTAATGACCAATGGGATGAGAAGCTACCACCCTTCAGGCTGAATGCACGCCTACCGACAGGAAGGAACGGACCTTAAATTCTTGTAACTCTTTGGATACTCATACTCACTGTGCTCTGAGGACTGTACACAGACTAACTTGATGTTAACACAGATCCATGATACCATCACTCATTGTGTGGACAGTGTAACAAGGCCAGTGTGCTAAAGTTTCCTGCAGTGCTGATCATGGAACCCAGTGGTCTAACACCAAGCTGCACCCTAGGCCAGCCTGGAGCCTGCAGGTTGGTTGGTTTGTTTGTTTTGAGACAGGGTCTCACTATGTAGCCTTGATTAAAGTGGAACTTGCCATGTAGACCAGGCTGACTTGAAACTTAAAGGAGCTCCACCTGCCTCCTCTTCAGAGTGCTGGGTTAAAGATACATGCTACCACACTTGGCCAGGAACATGACTTTTTGAAGAGATATATTTTATTTTTATAAGTATAGGTGTTTGGGCTGGAGAGATGGCTCAGTGGTTAAGAGCATTGGCTGCTCTTCCAGAGGACCTGGGTTCAATTTTCACCACCCAGATGGCAGTTCATAACTGTTTGTAACTGCTGTCCCAGGGGATCAGACATCCTCATACAGACATACTTGCAGGTAAAACACCAGTGCACACAAAATTTAAGAGTGATTAAGAAATAAGTATAGGCGTTTGCCTGCATATGTGTTTGTGCACCATGTTCATGCTTGGTGCCTGTGGATGTCAGAATAAGACACTGGATCCTCCTGTTGTGGGTACCATGTGGGTATCAGGAACCGAACTTGGAACCTCTGGAAGAGCAACCAGTGCTCCTCACCACTGAGTCATCTCGTCAGCCCCAGGAATATGACATTTTGGGGTGGGAGAGGGAGAGGTTTGGCTTTTTTTTTGAGACAGAATCTATCTGTGTAGCCCTGGCTGTCCTCGAACTCAGAGATCTATCTGCCTCTGCCTCCTGATGGCTGGGTCTAAAGGCGTGTACCACTGCACCACTGCCGCTCAGCTAAGAATATGACTTTTAATTGCCTCTGAGAAACTGAAAATTAAACCCCAAGCCAGATATCTCCTTGTGTCCTTTCTATTAATTTATTTAAAAAATTCCAAACCTTGCATGGTAAAATGGAGGGCCTTTCCGATACAGCACTGCAAAGAGAGAAGGAGATGTTAGCGCATCATAACTGCCCAGCTGTCTTCATGAGGTGCTCTGTTCTCTGGTCCCAGCCTGGCTTCAGATCCCCAGAAGCAACAAAACTAGTCAAAACAAGTCGAACCCAGACACTCTCGTTCACCCAACAAGTGACTCCCAGAGTTAAGTACACGTCATTGGTTTTTCTTTTCCGTTGGTGTTGGGGACTGAGCCCAGTGACTCACTCTGCCCAGGCCATACTCCTACCTACAAGTGGGCCTGGTCTTTCTCCGTGTGTGGGAAGTAGCAGACAGCACATTAAACCCATACAATGTACAGCATTTGTGACTCATTCCAAATTCAACCGGACTCAGAGTGAGGGTGGTCCTGCCTGCTGGTGCCATGGCAGGGGGTACACGGGAAACACAGTTTTCAGGGCAGTCGGGGCTACTTCCTAGCCTTTGGCTGTCAGTGTAGAAATTCTGGGCCTGGCTTGGTGGGGAGAGCATATGTTGTAAGTGGGGCAGGGTTACCCATGCCTGAAGCCCCAGCACCAGGGGGTGGTAGGGAGATTATGAGAGCTTGCTGGCCAGTCCACCGGAAACAGTGTGCTTCTGCTCTGGCTCCCTGAGGGACCCTGTCTCTAGGCAATAAGCTAAAGAGTAATAGAGAAAGTCACCTGCCCTCTTCCTCTGGTCTCCTGAGGCATGCTTACCTGAAGATATTTGCATGCATCACACACAACACACTGACATGCAGGGGCTGGCAAGAAGTCTCAGCAAGTAAACAAGTTCGGTATCAATGCCCATACATACATAGCACAGTCCATACATACACAGCACACGTCCACACATACACAGCACACGTCCACACATACACAGCACACGTCCATACATACACAGCACACGTCCACACATACACAGCACATGTCAATACATACACAGCACATGTCCACACATATACAGCACACGTCCATACATACACAGCACACGTCCATACATACACAGCACACGTCCACACATACACAGCACACGTCCATACATACACAGCACACGTCCACACATACACAGCACATGCCCATACATACATAGCACATGTGTCTACGCATGCCTGAGTTCACTGTACCCACACCATAGCATGTGCTCATGTGAACCTAAGTCACAAACACTAATGAAAAAAAAGTAAGTAAATAAATGAGAAACTCAGCCGAGAGGCTACAAAAGACCCATAAGCACACAGTCCATCCAGTTACTAGCCTGCCTTTCTCATGGGGATCTGACACAGGTAGGGGTGAAGCCAGTCTCTAGAGATCAAAAGGAGCCTCTCATTGAAGGAGCCTGGGCCTAAGGATGGTGGCCCTCTGCAGGGACCCCTTGGAAGCAGGGACTGGCCAGCTGCCCACCATGACTACCTGGCTTCCTTCAGGTTCTCAGTCCCCAAGAAGCTGGGCCTGGCCCTGAGCTGTGCCACTTGTGGGTTGACTCACAACCCTCCTGGGTCCAGAGCTTAGCACTCGGCTAGTGACCCTGAGCTCCTGTGCTGAAAATGGAGCCCAGGACCCCGAGTACCTGTCAGTCATCTGGAGCTACCTGGAGACGCTCACTGGATTTCATGGAAAATAAAAGCGAGTGCTCTGGTGAGCCCCAGGCCTGACATTTATAAATGAACAATGAATGGTATAGCCATGCCCCGAAGGCTGAAATCTATCAGTAACCTACAGCTTTGCCATTACTGCTGCCAGGTGCTAGCCCTGTGACACTGGCTGTCCCCTTGTTCCCCTTGAGAAATGAACACAATTTCCTTTTTGGAGACAGTGATCCTGGAGCCGGCTCGGGACTCCCCAGGACATTGTGGGACCCCTTCACCCAGCTGCTGTGGTCTGGTCTCTGCGGCCATACTGCCACTTGCCCATTCATTTTCTATATGCTGTGTTTCAGCTCAGCTCAGTTCCCATGAAGTGAACATCCACACGCATCCAAACAGCTCTGTGACTTGGGGTTCAGCGATGGGAAGATGGTGGACCAGGACCATCTCTTCCTGTCCAATATCTGTCACTCCAGGGTGTGAGACTCTAGGCCAGTTACTAGCCTCTCTGAACTGGCTTCCAACATTCTAAAACGAAGGTATTACTGCACACACATGTAGTCCAGCTACGTAGGAGGCTGAGCCAGGAGGGTTGTTCAACTGTGAGAGCAGCCTGGGCAATGTAGTAAAACTCTATTTCAAGATACAAAACAAAACTCAAAGCCTCCAAGGGGAAATGAAGGTCTTCTCTACCCGCTGAATCCATGTCTGGAACCGAATTGCATCTTTACCCCACATTCTGGGGCACCGCACGCTTTGACTAAATCGTTGAGTCATGGGAGCACAACTCACCCAGTCCTTCTCAGAAGTGCTCTACAAAGATGTTTTATAAACATCCCAAGGTGTGATAAGACAGAGCTCAGGCAAATTAAGAAACCAGCTGAGGCCACACAGGTGGGAAAAGGCAGAGCTGTCTGACCTGAGAGCTCTCTCTGTTACCCATGATGCCTCTTAACACAGTGGACGGCCTCCCTGACTGCTTCAACTCTCATTTCCCCCTTAGGACGAGGATGATAAAGACCTAAGAGGTAGGTAGCGCGGCTGTGATCACGGGAGTGAGAACAGAGGAAGTCTAAAAGAAACAAAGTGAGGCCATTCCCCTGCACAGACAGGAGCTGGGACCAACACAGCTATCTTGGAATTTATCTCCAGAACTGGAGCCCAGTTCACTCCATCAGCCTTCTGTGGGTTACTTCCAGGATGGAAGAAACAAAAGAGGCCTTTCCCCTGGGGGATGGGCACATAGCAACCTACTGTCAGAAAAGACCTTCAGGGCTGCTGGTGCTCCCTGAGGACTAGCCCTCAATTCTGGGTGTTGTGAGTGACTGTCCACCGAGCCTAGCAATTTCTTGGGGGAAATTCAGGCTCCTTGAATGAGGATTATCCAGCCAATCTTGTTGACACTCTGAGGAGGAGGGGTAGGGAGGGTCATGAGACCCTCACCTGAGAATCTAGCACTCCCTACACCTGTTGTATGCAACTTTGCTTTAATTACACATGGTCTAGGGCAGGGCTAGGCCAGGGGAATGGAGAGGAGCCATCAAAGGGTCTACAGGGTGAGCCCTCATCCCGTCAGGGTAAAGGCTTTCTAGGTGTGTCCTGCTGCGGGTAAAGGAGGATCTACACCACTTACACAGAAGCTCAATAAACCGACTGGCTCCCCAGAGTAAACTGGCAGAACTGTGCTTCAGTTCCTCACTGGGCCATTGGAAGGGTAGATACTGCCTGGGTCTCCTCCCTGGGGAAGCGTTTTAATAACACCAGCTTAAGCACAGCCTACTTTAGAGCATAAAGTTTTTATTCATTGTTTTTCTAATTGTGAGTGTATGACTATGTGTGTGTGAGAGTGTGAGTGTGTGTGTGTGTTCTGCCTGCATGCATTTCTGTGCACCACATGTGTGCTCAGTGTCCAACAGAGGCTAGACAGGAATGTAACATTCCCTGAAACTGGAGTTACAGACGGTTGTTATCCACCTTGTGGGTGCTGGGAATCAAACTCAGGTCCTCTGGAAGTGTAGCAGCCAGTGCCCTGAACCTGAGGCATCTCTCCAGCCCCAGTGTAGGAATTTTAAAAACTGCATTGACTTTCTTTGGGTTATTTAAAAAGGCTTAGAGACATTTGGAACAAGCTGCAACAAGGTTGCTTAACACCTCAAAAGCCATAACTTTTGGAGGCTCTCAAATACCTTAAAATTTTTAGCTGAGCCTCACAAATACTTCTGAAAAGACCCAGGAAGCACTCATTCATATGGCCCATGTGGACATGGGGTTTGGTGATTTATTAAGGAATGACCCCAGAGCTGAGGGGAACCCAAAGGTAGATGGTTACTAACCCAGGCCCCTGACATTTACAGCTCCCCAGAGTTGCCATGGTGCTTCAGCTCCCCAGAACTGCCTGTCTCCTCCTTCAATCATGAAGAGCATCACTAATCTCTGAGGCTCCAAGATCTGAATTCTTCCTCGTTGGGGATCATGTGCAGCCTCAGGCATGCAAGGCTGAAGCTCCCCCTCTGCCCCAATCCAAGCTTGCTGAGTGCCGATATGTCACAGTAGAAACTTCCACAGTATGAAGATATACTTGTGCATAAAACAATTAAAAAGGTGAGTATTAAGAACAGGCTACTAAGCTGGGCAGTGGTGGTGCACGCCTTTAATCCCAGCACTTGGGAGGCAGAGATAGGTGGGTTTCTGAGTTCGAGGCCAGCTTGGTCTACAGAGTGAGTTCCAGGACAGTCAGGGCTATACAGAGAAACCCTGTCTCGAAAAACAAAAACAAAAAACAAAAAACCAGGCTACTTTGTGGGTTCTTATTTTTTCTACCCTTTATCCCCCCAATACTGGTTTTACCCCCTATTATCAGTGGATAGGAGAAAAAGGATAGAGAGGAGGGGGAGAGAGAGAGAGATCCTTGAATCTAATTTCTTTCCTTTTGTTCCTTCTTTGAGCAGGACTACTAACAAACTGCAACCAACCCTCCCCACCCACTCAACAACAACTACCAACCACCAACTCCATTTCTTGGGGTTCTAGTATTTATATGCCCAAGTTCCCAGAATTCCATATGTCACACAACTGCAAAAACTATATGTAGTTGGCAAAATCACACCTCTGCTACAGCATGAGGCAAATCATAGTCAGCTGCTGTGGACAGTCTGAAGCAGCCCTATATCCTCCTATCTGGGGTTAAAATGAAAGCACTATTTCAGAATTCTCACTGCAGACCTCATCCTATAAGTGCCTGAAACCCAGACTGCTTCTGTGGCCAAGCATTTCAGATTAGTACTCTCAGTCTGTACTACATCAGATGAATTCATCAAGAATCTGAGGTGACATCAGATGCCACCTGGTTCCTCTGTGCACAAGTGCCGCATCCATTCTGTTGGTGGGTTGTCAGGCCCACTTCACCAGCAAGTTTCTTCTCCATTTTGGTTCTCTTCAGTCACTTGTAAGATAGCACTCTGAAGACTTTTCATCTCAAACATCCTGGACCAGGTCCCAGCCTGAGTACCTTGGGACCAGTGCTCTCCATATTCTTGCCTCTGTGTATGTCCTGAGACCTGCTCAGTATGTCCTGCCCCAGCCTCTGTGCTGTTTGCTCTGCCCAGCAAGCCTTTCACAGTCTGAGGGGATCACTGCAGGAGCCAGCAACGCACAGAAGTGCCTAAGAGCCTTGTGCTAGAATCCAAAGCCTGAGAGAGACTGGAAGCCAGTGAGGGTACATGGCCTTTCCTCTCTACACTGCAGTAAGGAACGAGAGTGGCATACAGAATAGCAAAAGGCTGCCATGAGGAGTGTCACAGGAATGAACAACACCATGCCGGACAGCATGAGCTCAGTAAACAACAGCTGACTATCATCATAACTCCAGGACTCCGAGTCTGAGGCAAGTGAAACTGCAAGAAAACAGACCTGACAGAAATCACACAAGCTTATGGCTGATGTGCAGCAGGTGCCATAGAACATAGGCTATGATTAGGAAAGTCTGCACCTGCCAGTAGGCTTTCCCAACACACGGCATTCTCATTCTCTGGATTTAACCCATCCCATCCAAACACCCAGCAATGGTATCCAACAGAACAGAAAGCTACCTCAACCTCCCAAGCAAACTGGGCTGACCCTGTCCTCACATCTGCCACACACACACACTCAAGAGTTACTCACGCAGATCTGTTCCATACTTGAGCCCCACTTTGGGCACCCAGCCTTTACTTCGGAAGTAGTGGTAGGCCATGTAGGTTGTCCTGAAGGTGGGCTGGACTGCAGTGAAGGCTTGCCAGAGTTTCACTATTGTCAGAGGCTCCTAATGTTTTTTAAAAAGAGAACAGTTTACATTTATTCACTCCTGCTTAGTAAGGGAGTAGACATCTAGACTAGCATGGCACTGCAGCAGCAATGGAGACGAACAAGAGGGATTCATTCAGGATACCTAACCCACACTGTTTATGTGACAGCAAACCACTAAGTGTGGCTGTTCCCAATACAGGTGCTACTGTGAGGTCCTTCTGTCCATCTCAGAAAAAGTAACACAAGCAACCTCAGTAATTTGGGTCATTTTAAGTTAATCATACTCTTTCCTCTTGCAGTGCTGGGTATGCAAAACAGGGCCTTGTGCATGCTTAGGCAAGTGCCCTCCCTCTGAGCCACAGTTCAGCCCACCTGCATACCTTGGTTAGATAAACTATGTTGGTAGGACACACCTTTAATCTCAGCATTTAGGATGCAGAGGCAGAGAAGCAGGCTAATCTCTATGAGATTAAAGCCACTGTTGATCCACCAAGTGAGTTCCAGGACAGAGAGGGAACAAAGAAAAACCCTGTCTCAGGAAGAAAAAAATGGTGTTCTGGGGGGTGGGGGGTTACTTTTTCTTTTGAGATAGTCTCACTAATGTAGCCTAGGCTGGCCTTGAACTTGCAGTCTTCTTGCCTCTGCTTCTCAAGTGCCACCAGAAAAGTCTACAGTGACCCATGTGGCTCCCACCTGAGGCTCTTACTCATTTCTTATGCTGCAGGGATCTAGGACTCAGAAAAGGAGACACTGAGGCTGGCGTGCAGCTTGTTGGTGGGCTCAGCATACACAGGCCCTGGGCTCCATCCTTGAGAGAGGATGAAATTTAGAAATGAGAAAAAGAAAAGGGGTCGGAGGCCAAGAGGTGGGGACCTGGGGAAAAACGTTGTAGATAAAGGAGCCAGTGGCATGTGGAGTTGGGTCATATGTGACAAGTCCACGGGAGCTTATAAAAAAAACATGCTTCCATAGGCCCTTCAGTGAGCAGCTACTGCAATGTCAGGCCAGGCTCAGCAAAGCAAAAAATCATTTTGTAAGTGAAATTTTCATTAAAGTCCCAAAATAATCCTTGGTTCCATGTAGCTTTCAGATAGGAGAACAGCCACCTGACAGTGTCCAAAGAAGGACCTTGAAGAGAACAAGAAGTTTTCCCCAGGCTTCATCAGAAAACAGTCACAAAAATTAAGTGGGTGGGTTTAGAAAATGTTTCTCATTCTACTACTTTGGGAAAGAACCAACTCTTCAGCTGTCTGGGGTTTAGCTTCTCAGTTCAGCTCGGCCGAAGCTTTAATTCTGCAAATACGGCGTGGCTGCAGCTCACTGGTGGAGCATGGGCTTAGTGTGAACAGGGCCCTGGGCTCCATCCCCAGACAACAGTTCTCATCAACACCTAGCATCAGGGTTTGTTCATACCTGTGTGGCTTCAACCCCTCACTAAGTCTCCCTGACAGGGCGGGGTCCCGCATGGAGCCTGAGGATTCCCCAGAAGCAGACAGAGACACCTCGGGTGCCGTCTGTCTCCTTTCCTCTTCATTACTGTATCCTAAGGCATTACATCAGCAAAGTGCCACATTCAAAACAGACAAGAAATGTCCAGAGAGGCTGCCCTGCTCTCTGCCTAGAGGTCAGTTATGGTAATACCCTGGCAATGGTGAAACCAGAGACATTGAAGCCTCACACACATGGGTTTACCAGCTGGTTCTAACCACACTAGCCAGGTGGCCTTGGCTGCGCCACTTATTTTCTCTAAGCTCAGTTAGCTTGTTTTTTTTTTTTTTTTTTTTTAAAAGATTTATTTATTTATTATTATATGTAAGCACACTATAGCTGTCTTTAGACACACCAGAAGAGGGCATCAGATCTCATTATGGATGTTTGTGAGCCACCATGTGGTTGCTGGGACCTGAACTCAGGACCTTTGGAAGAGCAGTCAGTGCTCTCAACCGCTGAGCCATCTCTCCAGCCCCCTCAGTTAGCTTGTTAATGCAGCTCCTACCAAGAGGTGGAAAAGATCAGAACTAGCACAGGCAAGCTGGGCAGCATGGAACTCAGAGAGCTGAAGTAGGGAGGTTACCTCAATATTGAGTCCATCCTAGGCTACAAACAGTGAGTTCTAGGCTTGCCTAGGCTATAAAGGAAGATCTTGACTTGAAAACAAAAACAAAGGTCTGGAGAGATGACTTAGTGGTTAAGTGTGAACACTGATCCTAGAATATTTCTAGCACCTACATGGCAGCTCACATCTGTCTGTACTCTAGTTTCCGGGGATGCAATGCCCTCAGTGGTGTCTGTGGACACTAAGCATGCAAGGGGTGCACGAATATGCTGGCAAAATGCCTATACACATTAAAAATAAACAAAACCCAATGAATTTAAAGGGCCCGGCACTCAGCACAGGTATAACTGTGTGTTGGTGAGTTTGATTATTTTTGCAGTGTTGGGGTGGCTTTGTGCCCAAGGCCTTAAACATGCAGAGCAGGCACTGTGCTCCTGGGCGGCACCTAGCCTGGAACTTTGGGTTTTGTTGGTGATGCTAGTACCATGGTGATACAGGTTTCCTTCTTACATAACAGGTTCCTCAGCCTCTGAGAGAGACACCAGCTAAAAGGGTCACCCTGCTCCTGCCTGAACCACTCCAGCTGAGGTTCCTTAGTTTGAGCCTTACAGGGAAAAGGGCAAATCTTTTTTTCAATCAAAGTTGACACATTGGCTTTAACTCTATAGGAAGGGGCTCTACCTATGTCAACTGGGGAACGACCTGATTGTGTGTACACAAAAACTTACCTTCTCATAGTAAATACTTAGGCATCCCAGGGCGTATGCCAGGAAGAAAGCCTGCAACAAAGCAGGGGAGTTTTCATTAGAAACACTGTTGCTCTCCTAGTGTGGGTGTGGGGCTTAGTAGGGGAACGACTGCCTAGCTCACCCTTGGCTCACCCCACATCACCCAAAGGAGATAAAGCCAACATGCCTCCACACCCCCATCTATCCCAACAGCCTCATGTTGTGGCTTCCATCCAGGGCAGACAGATCTATGATCCTGAGGCACCCAGGGGACAGGGTGGTGGGCAGTACTGAAAGACGACACTGGGTTACTCTGTATTTTATTGACTGTAGTGCTGGCCACGGAAGGAGCGCCTCCTGCATGCCTGAACTACCCTGCTAAGCTACATCCCAACCTGACTTTTCTCATGTCCAAGTATTTTAAAAGGCATGAGATATGCTACCCACAACGAATCACAAATGGCCCCTGCTTCCAGGTGCAGGGCAGGAGGGTCCTTGAGTAGAAACAGGACTTGGTTTCCTTCTTCTCTGTCTCCTCCTGTCCCAAGGCTGTGCACACATGGCAACAAGGGGCCAGAAAGCTGAAGGGTGCAGAAGTGTCCAGGGATGAGAGGAGAGGTGCAGGGCCTAGCACCCCAGTGGCTTCCTTGGAACTTCCCAGAGCCACTGATGCTCTCCAGAGTTGCGGTTCTCCAAGCTGTCTGGGAGTCCTGGGTGCCAAACTCAAAACTATCTGCCTCACTCGAGCTCCTGCTAAGTGTGTGTCTGGGGTCAGGGCGGGGGGGGAGGCACAGGCAGAGGAAAAGATAGCCCAAAGCCTGTGGTGAGATCACAGCAGACCCCATCATAGCCAGACCCCACTGTGATCTGCAAAACAGGACCAAAACAGGACAAATCTTCCTCAGTCTTGATTTAGAAAAGTTACTTTTCATAAACACACAGTTTGGAGCAGGGTGTGGTGGCCCAGACCTGCTCCTGGAATATGACCAGCCCCTCCACCCCTGCTCGGTGCTGTGTTAATGGCTCTTTCCTCACCACAGGCTCAAGCAACTCTTTTGCCTCTCTGCTCCAGAGCACTTGCTTTTGTCTGGAAACACCTTCAGTTCCTGTCCTCTAAGGCAGAGCAGACACCAACACTGTTGCCTCCGCCCATGAGACAGGCCAGCTCCCTTTGTGAGGGCTCAATGCTTGTGCTGAGAGAATGAAAGGAACCCCAACCCCTGCCTTGGCTGAGACCCAGGCACCTAGGTCCACTGGGGGCTTTTGCACCTGCCTCAGCTTGCTTCTCCAGGAGCTTAGATGTCCCCAGAGAGGTCACACTTCTCTCAGTGCTGCCCAAAGCCCCACCAAACCTCCAATGAACTTACTTTGGCCTCATTCTTGCCACCACCATTTTCTAACACTGAATACTGCAGTTTATGGGTGGCCCAGGGTGACTGAAATACTGTAGGAAAGATAAAGCTGCCCTTAGGTGGACAAGTTCCCTACATTTTTTTTTTTTTTTTTTTTTGCTTGTTTGTTTGTTTTTCGAGACAGGGTTTCTCTATATAGCCCTGGCTGTCTTGGAACTTGCTTTGTACACCAGGCTGGCCTCAAACTCAGAAATCTGCCTGCCTCTGCCTCCCGAGTGCTGGGATTAAAGGCGTGTGCCACCACGCCCGGCTAGTTCCCTACATTTTGACACATTTGCATCTCTTGGTTCAGAATAGTACAAGACAGAAAGGGAACCTGCTTCAGGGGAGCATGGAATGAGGTCTAGCAGACCTGAGTTCAAGCCTTCATTGAGGTGGTTTAAATTATTTGTATTTAAAATTTTTATCTTAATGTATGGGTGTTTTGCCTACATGTATGTATGTGTACCACGCGTGTGCCACAGATCTAAGGAGGCCCAAAGAGGGCATCAGATCCCCTGGAACTGGAGTAACAGATGGCTCTGAGTCACTGTGTGGGTGCTGGGATCAGAGCTTTGGTCCTTTTGAGGTTAGAGTCAGTGCTCTTAACTGTTACCTCTCCAACCTCACTGAGGTACTTTATTTGGAATCAAGTCCTCAGGAGGCAGAGGAGGGAGGTCTGTGAAGCTGGCTTCACCAGCAAGCATTCCCTTTTGGGGACAGCGTATTTAGGTTAGGGTCTACCACACTGGAAAACCATATTTTGAAGACAGAACTCTCTAAAGCTATGGATCAGCCTGGCTCTGTGATCACATGGCTTCCTAAAGGAGGGCACAGAATTACAGTGTGGCATCTGCCATGGCATGGTTCAAGAACAGATTCGCAAGAAGCCAGCTGTGGGAAGGCACAATATCAGCACATTTGAGTGACGGCTGTTATTGTCCAACAGAGGAAAGGGTAAAGTCACTGTGAATTCTTCTTAATTTATGATGGGTATCAGCAATTTAGAGAGAGGGCATCTTGCTATAGGGAGAGATTTAAGGCACTGCTGACTAGGCACTGTAGAGTCAGTCAGGAACTCTGCCAGGAGAGAAGTGTGCATGTGCTATTTGTTAAGCTCTTGCCATGTCTGATACTGACCATGAACTCAAAGAGAAATGTTATACTGAATAAGCAGAAGGGAGCACATTTGAAAAACTTCTTTTTTTTCTTAAGAGTTCCCTTAGCACCCCCATCCTTCAACAAGCCATGATCAAACCAAATTCTGGTGGAGCTCATTTTAAATTTAGAGGAAAGAACAAACAAACAAACAAACGTACCTGCCGTTCTGTACATCAGGACAACAGAGAGAATCGAGACTAAAACTGGGGCCATGTCCACCCAGGAATGGCAGCATCCTTGGTTAGAGATTCGCATGTAGTTACCTGCTTCCTCAAGAGGCACATGACACATGTCACACCTCATGGGGTCTTCACTATAACCCTCTGAGGGAAATATCCTGGCAGGTCACCCATCAGAAAACCAAAGGATGCCACCTCTCATGTGCTATGTTGATGAGGAAAGTATTTTCTCCCTGCTTTGTTTTTGTTATGTATGTATGTATGTATGTATGTATGTATGTATGTATGTATTAATTATATAGGAGTACACTGTAGCTGTCTGGACACACCAGAAGAGGGCATCAGATCCCCTTACAGATGGTTGTGAGCCACCATGTGGTTGCTGGAAATTGAACTCAGGACCTCTGGACGAGCAGTCAGTGCTCTTAACCACTTAGCCACTTCTCCAGTCCCCTTGGTTTTTGTTTTTGTTTTTTTTTGAGACAGGGTTTTGAAAGACCCACAACGTTTGTAGAGTTTACTTAGAACGCAGTCATGCAGTGAGTGGAACATGCTAACTGATTCTGCAGAGGAAATGCCTGGAACATACTCCCTCCCTCTGCAGTCAGGGCGTGATCAGAGTCACACAGCACATGAAAAAACAGTAGGCTCTGCAATTTAAAAAAAACTTGAGTTTTTTCCTTCCTTCCTTCCTTCCTTCCTTCCTTCCTTCCTTCCTTCCTTCCTTGCTTCCTTCTTTGTATCCTGGAAAGAGTCTGGCTGTGCTGTTCTAGCTGGCTTTGAATTGCTGGGCTCAAATGATCACTTTTCTTCAGTCTCCCGGTAGTGTTCACAGCTACGTGTGGCCACACAAGGTGGACTGTGTATTTTTCTATTAACTTTTTTATTGTTTCGCAGTACTGGG
Organism: Mus musculus; assembly: GCF_000001635.26. Lineage (NCBI taxonomy): Eukaryota > Metazoa > Chordata > Mammalia > Rodentia > Muridae > Mus > Mus musculus. The sequence goes on along the minus strand of NC_000072.6, from coordinate 115,562,292 downwards.
GATTGACTCAGAACTTTGTGAATATCAGGCAGGTAATCTGCCAATGACCTTCAACACAGCCTGAGTTACACACTTCAAATGAATGAACTGGTGTGCTAATTACATCTTAATAAAGATAATTTTTTAAAAAAAGCTGACAAAAATTAGCTGAGCATGGTGCTGCACACCTTGAATCCCAGCACCCAGGATGCTGTCAGGAGGCTCTCAGTACATTTGTGGCCAGCTGTCTATATAGTGAGTTTTTGGGTAGCCAGAGCTACCCTGAGATACCCTGCCTCAAAACAAACAAACAAACAAACAAACAAACAAACAAACAAACACAAACAGCAGAAAACTTGACAATATTTTGAAACCTTGCTGAGAAAAGGACTCAGTTTGGTTGTGGTAGTACACACCAAATCCAAGCACACCTGAGGCAGGGGCTGTGAAATTCAGGCTAGCCTGGTATCCCAGTAATAAGAACCTCTCTTGGAAGAAAAGAAGGAAAAGGAAGAGGAGGAGGAAGAAGAGGAGCAAGAGGAGGAGGAAGAAAAGGAGGAAGAGAAAGAGAAAGAAGAAGGGGAGGAGGAAGAGGGGAGAAGGGCTCAGATAAACCTCTTAAATGCTCAAAATTCCTTTTGTTTCCTCGATGAGGATTTGAACCCAGAGCTCTCAAACACCATTTTAGTGAGCTCCAACACACTCTCAAATGGTGAAACAGGCTGAGTGAGGATGAACATCCTAGTAGGTGATGACACCATTTAGCATTCTATACAGAACTGTCTGCAAGGTGGGGTCAGGTGCACAGTGCACAGGGTTGGACTTACCCAGGGCTGAGAGCAAGATGCACACATACCTCTTCTAGGCTGAGCTGCAGATACTCAAAGATCCTGTATGGATTTCTTCTGCACACAAGTTTCTTCCTTTTCAGCAACTAGAGAGAGAGAGAGAGAGAGAGAGAGAGAGAGAGAGAGAGAAAATGAATGAGACTACGAATAAATCAGCCACCTGAGACACTCCTATCATGAGACTTAATTCCCAAATGAGCATTTTCTTGATAAACTCAATGGGCTACATAGGCCAGGGTAGTCCAGGCTGCCTCAGCTGTGGTGGGATTTGGTATGTACTGCCACACCCAACTTGAGACTTTCTTTTCTCATCAAGGTTTCAGAATATTGTCAGGTTATTCTACTGGGTTTTTCACGCCGTTAGATAAAATCTGTTAAAATTTTTTTTTTTTTTTTAAATAACCTATGTGGGTGCTGGAGAGATGGCTCAGTGGTTAAGAGCACTGATTGTTCTTCCAGAGTTCCTGAGTTCAATTCCCAGCAGCCACATGGTGGCTCACAACCATTAACCATATGGTGGCTCACAACCATTTGTAATGGGGTCTGATGCCCTCTTCTGGTGTGACATAAGATAGTGACAGTGTGCTCATATACATAAAACAAATAAATACTTAAGAAACCCTACATGGAATGGATGCTCTTGTTCTTCTGCTGCTAACACCATCTTGTGGATTTTCTCTGCAGATGGGACAACTCCACCGTTGAACTTAGTGTTTTTCACTTACAAGCTGTGTGCCTGAACTAAGGTGTCAAAACTTCAGTCATGCCTGAGATCAGGCACTTATCATGAGTTTTTTCCTCTCCCATACAATGTACAGAGAATTACTGGTCTTGCTTTTTTTTTCCCCCCGCCCCCACTGGTCTTGCTTTAACTTATTTATTTAAAAAAAAAAAAGGTTGAATCTTAGCGGAAACAGGCCTTACAACTGCTGTGCAACTGGGGCTGTGCTTCAGCGCTGGCCTCAGAAACACCACACAGGCCCAGTGTGGACAACAGGCCTGCCCAGGGGCAAGTGAAGGACATCTGGGAGGGCTGACACCTCTCACTGGCCAGCAGGAGATGTGACTGACAGTCTTCTTATCTCCAGGGGACATGCCCAAGAGTCCCAGAAGATGCCTGCGACTGTGGGTGGCACTGACCCCAGGGGTACAGTTTTCCTATCCACACCCAGTCATGGTAAAGTCTGCACTAGTGAGAGATTAGCAGCAGTGACGAGTACAGGAGAGGGGTCCTAACACTGCAATGAGAGCAATAAGGAATGTGGGCTCTCTTTTAAAAGCCACAACCAACAGCAATGCTCTCAGACTGTCGCTGACTGTAACTGAAGCCCAGATGTGGGGAGCAGGGCACTTTGATCTATGTACCTTCTCGTCTGATGCCGCCGCCGCCTCCTCCTCCTGGGCACCACACAGCTCTTCCTCTATGAGCACATACTCGTGAGCAGCCCTTTTCTCTCCTGCGGCCTGGCTGCTGGCTTCAGGCCAAAGGCCACCCTGTGGAACGAGGGTTTCCTGGGGGAGAACCTCGGGGTCCTCTGCCACATGCCCATTATGGCTAGATGGACTAGCCGCAGCGAGTGTGGCATGGCCAGGCCCCTCCTGCAGGCAGTCTGAGTGTGTGCCGAGACCGGGTAGGTCATCTGACTGTCCAGCACCTCCAGGGGTCACGGGGAGTTCATCCTTTTCCACTCTGCCTTCCAGGGAGGAGTCGGCCTTGGAGCTCAGTGGCTCGTGCTGTGGGGTCTCTTCTTTCTCCTCTCTGCAAGGAAGCTCCAGTGGCTCTGTGTAGTCTGTAAGGATCTTCTGCACAGTGCTCTCATCGTGGCCCTGCCTACGCAGGAAGTCCCTGGCCCATTCCACCCGATGCTGATACCTGCCAACAGAAACAACGTCAATAACACACTCAAGTCTCAACCCCGTGACAACAAAGTAACCCAGAAAGCCTTCAAGGTGGCCCACCAATATGCCGAGTTCTTCTCAAGGGTGGACTGCAGGCCGAGCTTGCCGCCCTCATTCCCCTGCATCTAACTGTCCAGCGACAAGCAAGCATCATCGACCCTTTAACATTATTTGCTTATTTTGACAAAGTTAACCTCCCTTTAACAAAGTGTGACAATCTATGCTATTTAAAACCAAGAGATGCTGGTAAATAAGGCAGAGAAAAATGCTGCCTTTTACTGGGGTCCATTTTGTCTTATTTTTAATCTTGGTTATCACACTGTTTCTGACAGATACTCCAGTCATGATATAAGACCCTTTCTTTAGCACTGGAAAGTGAATTTCAATAGATACTTTTCACAGTACCCAGGAACATCACTGATATGGGAAGAATTGATTTGCCTTATACACTGTTCAACAACTTGTAAGGCAAATCATCTGTTGTGATGAAACACTCTGACCAAAAGCAACTGGTGGGGAAAGGGTCTAGTTCACCTTAGAGCTTACAGGCACCATGAAGGGAAGCCAGGGCAGGCGCTCCAGACAGGACCCAGAGGCAGGAACACAAGCAAAGACCTTGGAGGAACTTTGCTTCTAGCTCACTCTCTAGCTCACAATCAGTTAGCTTGCTTGCTTTCTTTCTTGCTTTCTTTCTTGCTTGCTTTCTTTTCCTTTCTTTCTTTCTTTCTTTCTTTCTTTCTTTCTTTCTTTCTTTCTTTCTTTCTTTCTTGTTTTGGTTTTTTTCGAGACAGGTTTTCTCTGTGTAGCCCTGGTTGTCCTGGAACTCACTCTGTAGACCAGGCTGGCCTATAACTCAGAAATCTGCCTGCCTCTGCCTCCCAAGTGCTGGGATTAAAGGCGTGCGCCACTATGCCCCGGCATCAGTTAGCTTTCTTATACAGCCCAGAACCACCTGCCTAGAGATGGTACCATCCACAGTGCTCTAGGGATTTCCTTCATCAGTTAGCAGTTGAGAAGAATGGCTGTGTAGACCAATCTTCAACTGACACCCAAGATTACCACCACACACACATATATGTCCAAACATTTGAAAATAGTTCCCTATAATAATCCTCAGAGTGTAGTAACACATTAAATTTCTATCCTCAAAGAGTTGAGCATTTGCCAAGGTACAAAGGCTATGGTGAGGACAACAGGGCCGTGTCAGGATTGCTGGGATATGTCCCTGTGACATAAGAACATGTTACCAACCAAAGATCAGCAGAAGGCTGATCTTAGTGGCAAACACCAGTGGTTCTGCCCATCCTGAAGATACAACTGAAGATACAAGTCATTTCATTCCTCTTCTTATTTCACCTGTGTGCTCGATACCCAGATATATATCAGGGTGCACACACTGTCCAGCAGGCAAACTGTCCTTTGTACCTAGAAAGCTGTTGTCTGCTTCACTTTGGCTTATTGGAATTCCAAGCTGTTCACATTGGTTTTCCTATACACAGATGAACACACATCCCTGTATACTGGGAACCGAATCGCTGACTCATTCATATATTACCATTCAGCAAGCAAGAGCAAGGGCCCTACTACTGTCCACTGTGCCTTACCCTGCTCTTTTTTTTTTTTTTTTTTTTTTCTTTTTTGAGATAGGGTCTCATTTATCCAGCCAAGACTTGAACTTGCCAATTCTTTTGCTTCAGTTTCTTGAGTAGCTGGTATTATAGGCCTGTGCTACGAGGCCTGGCTGAATCTGTAGCTGGGACTATGTTTCAAAGACTGAAACATAGCTGGGAGGTGGTGGCGCACGCCTTTGATCCCAACACTCTGGAAGCAGAGGCAGGCGGATCTCTGAGTTCAAGGCCAGCCTGGTCTACAGAGTGAGTTCCAGGACAGCCAGGGTGACACAGAGAAACCCTGTCTCAAAAAGTGCCCCCTCCCACACTAAAGGACTGAAACACGGCAAGGCTGCTCTGAAACCTGTAGTATAAAAGGTGTGGTTAATCTGGTATTGCACATGTCTGGGGTTTAGTCCGACTTTGTCATTCACCACTGTGTAGCTTCTGCTTCCATTTCATCTCCCACAAAATTGGGAATGCTAGTCCTCCTGGCTCACAGAGATCTTGTTACATACAGCTTCTTATCATCAAGGAACATGGTGGCCTGGCAACCAGTACACACAGTTGAAAAGCCAGAAAGAGCTAGAAAGTTTTCTTGTGCTAGCAACTGCAGCATAGACTCTAGAGGTTTTGTGGCTCTTTGAACCTGTTCATTTGATTTTTTTCTGACTATGTGTGTGGGTTTGTTGTATGTGCAGCATATGCACGTGGTGCTCTTGGAGGCTGAAAGAGGGAGCTGGACTCCCCTGATGCAGGTTGTTGTGAGTCACTGTGTGGGTGCTGGGAACTGGTCCTGGGTCCTCTGCAAGATCAGTGAGAGCTAATAGCCACTTCTCCATCCTCTGGACATCTGCTATTTGAACCTCTTGTGTCGATGTACCTTACTGTAGAAGAAGGGATCTATAAGATACATCAGAATCCCTGACTTGAAAATGTGACTTAGCCACAGTGGTGCAAGTATGTTCTTCTCGAACCTACAGGGATAAAGGCAGGATGATTGCATGTTTTAGGACAGCTATATGGTAAGATCTCTGGCATACAAAAAACAAAAAAAGTAAAAGTATAGCAAAACAAAAACAAAAAACCACCACCACCACCAACAACAACACAAAACAAACAAACAAACAAACAAACAAACAAAAAGCCTAGTAAAAACCCTAAAAGCAAAAACAAATTGAAAGAGCCACTTAATTGAAGATTCAGCCACCCGCCTCCTTTGTGCTGATCCAGGGCAAGCACACAAGTGCCCTGGGCAGGACAGACGGTGAACTCAGATCCCTGCTACACACAATGTCATACTTGCTGTGTGACCATCACTTCTCAGACTCAGAGTCTCACCTAACATGTGCCACCTCATGTGGAGAGGATGGACGAAGAGGAGGTGTGTGAAGTGTGAAGCACAGATGTGCCCAGGAAGTTACTCGTCTGCTCTCTTACTGTGAGGCCCTCTGGGATAGTGTAAAACACAACTCCATTGTCTCAGTACACATTGCATTAAAAACTACACATGGCTCTGGACCTGACTCTTCTGAGTCTGGGCTGAGCCACTGGCACCTCTGCCCCTCCACTCTTCTGTCACATGTCACAGCCACTGCCCTCCTGCCTCATCATCTCTCAGATGACCTAATACTTCAACAAGAGTGGCCATGCGACTGTGAGGGAGAAATCCCAAGTAATTGGAAATATAAGAGGTAGATGGCAAATAGCCTAAGACTGTAGTGTGTGGGGCCCAGAGTGGTGGCCTCCTGCTGCCTGGAAACTCCTTAAAAAGTCAAGTCCTGGAAGAGTGTTGAAGCGAAGAGCCGGTGCCAGAGAGCAAAGGGGAAAGGCAGAGGGAAGAGGCAGCAGGTAGGACTGGAAGCAAATGTACACCTCTCAGGCTCCCAGGCCCTGTACATGCCTCTCCCAGATCCCTTCTTCTATCTGATGGGCCCATGTCCATTTAGTATCTGGGTCATCCTGGAGCCAGCCCCTGAAGGCCCATTCTAACTTCAAGTGAAGAACTTAACTTCCATGGTTCAGTTCCTTACTTGCAGAACATGGATATCAAGAAGACAGGAAGTCTTCATGGGTATGGGGTAAGGACTTAGGAGACAAGAGAGAAGGCTGTCACGTGCACAGCGTCTCTTGCACAACATAGCCAGCATCACTGGCATAAATAGCTGCTTTATTGTTCTCATGTGTGGATTCCTCTCACTCTGGAGATGAACCCACTTACTCATGGGAAAGCTACTCCAGTAGTGTATTGTTTCAATTTAAGATGAGGTCATCCTCACTGGTATACGTCAGGGACTGGCCAAGAACACCGAGGGCTGCAGGCACTACCAGAAGCTGAGATTTGCAGGAAATGTCCTCCTGTGCCCTCTAGAGGGAGGTAGCCTTGCTGATAACTGCATTCTGGATGTTCAGTTTCTAGAGCTGAAGATTCATTTCAGACACTGCAGTGCTAACGAGTTATGCTCTTCAGGGAGCTGTCTTGGGACTCACATCTTTAGACAGGTGCAGCCTGATCAAGAGGCTCCTCACTGCCTCTATCTTGTCTCTAAATCCTAGCTTTGAGTACAGTGACCTGAGCACTTGGCCTTCCAGGGATGGGATTCTGCCAGGTTCTAAGTAAGACCTACTCCAAGCATATCCTGGGAACATGCCTCCCTGATACTCTGCTTGCCAGCAGGGCACAGCTATGAGTCTGCCTGCCATCGTGGGCTAGAAAGGTGGGAACATCACTGTGGACTTGGCATAATAAGGCTCTACAGAGGGGCTGGGATCTGAACTAGAGCATACAAACAATGAAGTCTGGGATGAATAGATGCTTGTTTTGTTTTATGAGAAAGGGGTGTGCTGGCTAGTTTTGTGTCAGCTTGACACAGGCTACAAGTCGTGTAAGAGCAGGGGATCTCAATTAAGATGCCTCTATAAGATCAGGCTAGAGGCAAACCTGTAGGGCATTTTCTTAATTAGTGATGGATGCGAGAGGACCCAGCCTATTGTGGGTGGTGCCAGCCTTGGGCTGGTGGTCCTAGGTGCTGTAAGAGGGCAGGCTGAGTGAGCCATGAGGAGCAAGGCAGGAAGCAGCACCCCTCTATGGCCCCTGCATCAGCTCCTGCCTCCAGGTTCTTGCTACGTTTGAGTGCCTACCCTGACCTCCTTTGATGATAAACTGTGGTGTAGAAGCACTAACAGAATTAAACCCTTTCGTCCTCAAGTTGCTTTGGTCATGGTTGTTCATCATGCAAGACAAGATAGCCTCAAGAAAGGACTACTCTTTAGCCCAGGCTAGACTGGAACTCACTATGTAGATCACACTGGCTTTGTACTTACAGCAATCCTACTGTCTCAGTTCTGATATTACAGGCATGAGCCACCACTTAGTCCTAGTCTTATCAACCGCTAAATCCCATGCTACAGAGAGATTCGAAGTCTGGCCTTGATATCCTGGAACTGACTCTGAACCTAAGCCTGTGAGAGATGGCACAGAGGAGGCCGTGGTCTCAGTATCTGGGGCTGTACATGGGATTGTAGGGGAAGAAATTCTGGGAGTGACATGTTGAGATCAGTTAGGAACCATGCAGGTGACTGTAAAGTTGGAGGAATGCTTCCAGGATGCCTAAGAAGAGTTGACAGGGACTTCTGTGAGACCCCTTGACTCTAGTGTAGAGCAAGCAAGGCTGGGAGACCTGCTTAGAACACCAAGTCTCAGGACTTTATAACACATTCTAGATATGACAGCAGTTGGTGTTTTGGGAGGGTGACTGAACAAGCAATGCATGCAGACGGGATTTGAGCCACATCAAGTCCAGTCTCAGTTTCCAAGCATTATCTACTCCCAGGAGAAAACAAAGGCACAGGGTGTTGCCATCGCAGACCACCTAACACCAGATTCAAGAAGACGCAGCCACACCGAAGCCCAGGCAGCCCTCACTTACTTCTCTGAGGTGATTATAGGCATGTCTGTCTGCACACCTGGAACAGAAAGACGTTCTATTAGTTCCAGACAGACTTCCTTAGAGGGAACAAAACCCACTAAAACCCTAAAAAGACAGATAATTTCAAGATCACACAGCTAACTGTCTACTGGCCACAGCCAGCTTCTGACCACTGTCCTTCCGTGCAACCACAACCTCTTGCTGGCTCAGGTGGATCCTCAGAGCCTTAGCCCCAGCTCAGAAGCACAGATATGCAAGAGGTCAGTTCATAAGTGGGATGCTTGGGGCCTGTGTGTAAGCTTAGCTTTCATTTCCCCTCTGTGGCTGGAGAGACCCTTGATGGTGGTATGGTTTAGGGTACGGAGTTGGGGGCTTCAGCTCTACCTCTGGGTGTCAAGTAGGATAAGGCCTTTCTTCTAAAGTGTTTTCCAAGTCACTCAATGGTCTAGCTTTTACTCCTGCTCTTCATTCTGCCTTTAGGATAAATTGTCTCCTCTCCCAAATTCAGCCTTGTGGTGGTTTGAATAAGAATGCCCCCCACCCCACAAGCTCCTATTGGAACACTTACTTGGTCACTAAGGAGTGGCACTATTTGAAAGGATTAGTAGGTGTGGCCTTGTTGGAGGAAGTGTGACACTGGGGACAGGCTTTGAGGTTTCAAAAAGCCCAGTCTCTTTCTGTCTTCCTGCTGTCTGTGGATCTGCATGTAGAACTCTCAGCTGTCCCTCCAGCACCATGTCTGCCTGCAACATGCGTCCTACCATGATGATAATGGATTGAACCTCTGAACCTGTAAGCCAGCCCCAACTCTTCCCATGAACAGAACACTGACTGAGACAAGCCTCACCTGCACGCTAAGGAGGTTTGACTCAAGGCTCCTCAGTTTGATGCCTAGGAGGAGGCAACGAGTCTGCTGAGATGGATTCTGGGGTGGTTTATAAAGCAGAGGCATTGTGACAGGAGACAATGGACAAGTCTCTCTCTTGAAGGCTAAATAGTAGGTGACTATTCCTCAAGACAGCTACTGCCAGGGTCGTTATATAACCAACTGGATAGACCTAGCCAATTGATTAAAAAATATTTATTTATCTTGAGACAGGGTCACATTATGTAGCCCTGACTGGCCTGGAACTTGCTATATAGATCAGGCTAGCCTTGAACTCACAGACTTCTGCCTGCCTCTGCCTCTAGAGTGCTGGAATTAAAGGTGTGCATTGCTGTGACTATCTTTAGGACTTTAAAGTTTTATTTGTGTGTGTGTGTGTGTGTGTGTATGTGTGTGAGAGAGTGTACGGGTGTTTATCTCTGTGAGTGTATGAGCATGCACGTGTATGTATGTGTGCATGCATGTGTGGGTAAGTGTGTGTATGTGTGTACTGGAGTTCAGAGGGTTGTGATTGGGGAGCCAAACTCAAGTCTTGGGCAAACCCAGTAAGTGCTCTTAATGGCTGAGCCATCATTCCAGTTGGATGCAGTATTTCTACAAAAGAAGGATTACTTTGAAATACTTACACTTTATCATTGGTGAGCCTCTAAGGCAGATCTGCAAAGCCTGACCCCCCTTTTGGGCCCCACCCATAGCTCTTGCTGTGTGCTGGGTCAGAACCCAGGCTGGCCACATACTAGACAAATCCTACAACATTCTTTTTTTTTTTTCTTCCTTTTTAAGACAGGGTCTGGCTATGTAGTAGGCTAGCCCCAAACTCACAGCAATCTTCCTATTTCAGTACTTCTAATCTACACTGCTACGATTTCAGTGTTCTTCATCATGCCTGGTTTTTACTTTCAGTATTGATTGATTGATTGATGTCCATTTGCAGCTAGCCCAGGCTGCCTTGAGTTCACAAGCTTCCTCTCGGCCTCCTAAATAGTAGGATATCAGAACTGCACAACCAAGTTTGGCTTTATTCTTTCTTTTTAACTGGTACACAAAAACACAAAATCTGTAACATCAAGAGGTAACATGGCTTCCATCCGTGTACACTTGTGTAATTTTTAAGTCAGGCCTAAATCTACCTCCTCAAATCCTTTCATCTTCAAAAACACCATGGATTGCCTTTTAAAAAAGAAACATTAAAAAAAAAATGTGTTTCAGTGCTTTGCCTGCATATATGTCTGTGCACCACATGCATGCGGAGGTCAGAAAAAGGAATTGGCTCCCCAGGGATGTAATGGATGGCTGTGAGCTGCCATGTGGGTGCTAAGAACTGAACCTGGGTCCTATGCAAGAGTAGCCAGTACTCCCAAAGGCTGAGCCATCTCTTTAGCCCCCAAAATGCATCTTTCTTAGGCTTCCATTTTGGTTTACCCACAGCTCACAGCTTTATGCTCTCATTTAATATCATCACAGTGAAGCCACAACCCCATCCTGCTTTCTGCATTTCTAAGGCCAAGGCTAGCAGGCAGCCTTCCTGGAGGTAGCCCACTGGTTTTACATGCTCTGTGATGGGTGAGCTCGATGGCAAGGCAAAGAGACTTCATCTCAGGATCGCTTCTTGCAGCTGATATGGCTTTCCTGTCATTATTCAATTAATATAACAATCCCTGGCCATTAGCCCACCCTATTGAGCAGATTTCCTGCAGATCAACATCAAGATGAACTGTCATGAATTAATGCTATTTAGATGAATTAATGATTTTTATAGGATTCCTGATTCAATTCAAATAATTTGAGGAAGAAAGGTTTTGTTTTGTTTTTTTTTTTGAGACAGGGTTTCTCTGCAGAGCCCTTTTGTAGACCAGGCTGGCCTCGAACTCAGAAATCCACCTGCCTCTGCCTCCCAAGTGCTAGGATTAAAGGTGTGCACCACCACAGCCCAGCTTACTTTTAAATCTTAAATTCTACTTATTTATTTTTTTGTGTGTGCACACACACACACACACACACACACGCACGCGCGCGCACGCGTGGAGGTCAAAGGACAGCTCAGAAATCAGTTCTCTCTTTCCACCATATGGGTCTGTGATAATTTGACTACATCTGAAATTAACTAAAAAAAGGCAAGTAGTTGGATGCAGGTGTAAGAAGTTTTTCTTGATTGGGTCATTTGAGGTAGGAAGACCCACTCTAAATCTGGGCCATTCCTTTTGATGGCAGCCCACATAAAAAGGACCCAGAAGAAGGAAGCTTTCGCTTTTTGCCTGCTTGCCCTCACTTTCCAGTTCATCTACCCCGCTGCTGTGGCATTCCTTCACTGGCGTTAGAGCCTACTTCCTCAGGGTTCCAAGGTTGCTAAAGACCAGCTAAGACATCCAGTATTGTGGACTGAAGGACTATTGGATTCTTGGACTTCCTATAAGGAGACGGACAGCCACTGTTGGACTACTGGACCACAGCCTGTAAGCCACTCTAATAAATCATATAAATATATATATATGAACAAACCCCTTCATCTATAAATATATAACAATATATGTATATATAAATATATGTATATTTCACACACATACAAACTCTTAACACAGTTCATCTGGGAGATCTAACTCAGGTCATAAGGATTGGTGATAAGCACTTTTATCCACCAAGTTGCCCACCACCAGGCCCATGTTAATAAATCGGTTTAACAATGCCATGGTTATTGTAAATTCTACCTCTGAACCAACGAGCTCCTTTTGACAGCAGCACAGGCAGGGAGAAGTTCCTACACACAGCATCCTACCAGGCAAAGTGTAACAAAAAGCTTGATTAATAGTTTTCCTGTCTTTGAGGGGCAAAGGATTGGAATCAAGGCCCTATATGTGTAAAGGCTTCTAACCATTCCAGAAGGAAGGTGCAACGCATTTCCAAGAACTAGAAAAGATCCTTTTGCCTGATCTGCTGGCAGATGGGAGACTCTGAGTTCAAGGCCAGCCTGGGCTAAGTAGTGAGACAGTCAAAAAAAAAAAAAAAAAAAGTCAAGCTAAACAGAACAAGTAGCTGTTTTGATGCAAATTCTTGTAGCTGCTCTGCTCTTCATTGTCAGTGTTGCCTCTCTTTCAGAACTTACCATGTCCCCAGGACTCGTAAGCACCAAATGAGAGCGACACGGCTTACCTTTCCATCTGGCAGCCAGCGTGGGGTTGGCGATTGTGAAGTTTGGACGGCTTCTGGAAAGAATCCCCTTTCCAAAGTAACCCTTTCAAGAAGAGACACGGGCGCTGCTCAGTGGTTAGGCTCCAGCTGCAGTGGGGTACACTACTCAACAGCCTCACGTCTCCCCGATTTCCTAGTGATCACACCCCCACCTCTGCAGTGCGTATAGTGTGTGTAGGTGTTCATGTGCGAGTGTGAACATGTGGGTGTGCAGGTGCACGTGTGCACATGTGGGTGTGCAGGTGCAGTGTGCACATTTGGGTGTGCAGGTGCACGTGTGCACATGTGGGTGTGCAGGTGCACGTGTGCACATGTGGGTGTGCAGGTGCACGTGTGTACATGTGGGTGTGCAGGTGCACGTGTGTACATGTGGGTGTGCAGGTGCACGTGTGAACATGTGGGTGTGCAGGTGCAGTATGCACATGTGGGTGTGCAGGTGCACGTGTGCACATCTGCATGCCATCAGTGTTGACTATTTCCCATAGGGCTGGGGTCTGAACTTAGGACCTTGTGTACTCTGCCCACGGATCCATCTCTGCAGCCCTCCAGCTTTCAGCACCAGCTCGTCTTTCTCATGACAAATTACCCTGGCCTGTGTCTGGCATCCCTGAAGGCATTAGGACAGGCAGGGGCAGCTTTTTCTCACATGTGGCCCAGGAACACAGTGTACCTGGGAGTGAGAGCTATACCCACTGCAGACATAGGTATTCTTGGATTCTTCTGTACTCTGGAGAGGAAGTGTCCCTCTCTCTCCTGCTGTTTTCCCCGAAATACATAATCTTCCTGGTTTTGATTATAAATAAACAGAAAAAAAATCAAATAGTAATAAGATGAATAAAACTTATTCAGTATGTGTAAAGCCTCATTTTACCTTAGTCACAAACAAAGGCCTCAGCAGGGAACTGTAGGCACATAGGACCCAATGAGGCCTTAATGCACCAGGTCCCCAGGGACCCCGAGGCTGAGGCCCCTGACATTACTGTAAACTCTCTAGAGAAGGTAGAAGCGAGGCAGAATGCCTGTCATAGTCCTGAGCTGGGAGCAGGAGCAGGATTCACTGTCATAGGTGGGGATGGCAGTGGGGATGGCAGGTACAGTTCAGAGGTGGAACACATGATCCTCAGTGCAAACCCCAGCACCAAACCAAACTAGCAAACCCTAACACTGGATTCTGATGACAGAACACTGCTCCATTAATTTATAATGTCACTGAATTAAAGGTATGCTTATAAGGAGTGAACATCATGGCTATAAACTACATCTCAATCAGTTTAGGTAAAAAAAAAATCAATTACTTTTTAAGACCAGTCATATTTAATTTATGTGTATGGGTGTTTGCCTGCATGTATGTCTATCTGTATACCATATATGCCTGGTGCCTTCAGAGGCCAGAAGAGGGTATTGAATCATCTGGAACTAGAATTACAGATAACTGTGAGCTGCCATATTGGGGCTGGGATCAGATCTGGAAAAGCAGTCACTGCTCTTAACTGCTGAGTCATCTCTCTATCAGGCTGGCTTTTAAAGTGTCCTAGCAATAAAAACGAGATGGAGAGTGGGTCTCATCTGTTGTCCTGTCTAACAAATGCCAGCAAGGAGAGAGAGAGAGCAGAGATGTTGGGGAACTTTCCACAGGCCCTGGCTCATGGGTCCCATGCCACTGTGTAGTGACCTCTGGGAAGGGACAGGAGTCAGTAGGGATGACTGTCAAGTCTTTACTCATTATCTTTCTGTAAATTACTTCTCTGTCTTTACTATACAGCGCTTCACCCTGTGTTTTTGGTTTGTGGTTGGGCATGTCTAGCTCTCAGGCTTACAGTTGAAGTTTCAGAGCTGCTGCTTATAGTTGGTTCTGGGAGGAACCTGGAAGAGGAGGTGGCTGCTTGGGGTGTCCCCAGGAAGGAACCAGAACGGCCTGGGCTTACCTTCCCATACAGCTGCTCCATGTCCTCTGTGCCCCTCACCACCACATTGTTGCTAATCATTTCAGCCTGGAATATTCGGAATTCCTTCCTGGGACCTTGGTCCTGACCAAAGGGGATGGGCAGTGGTGACTCGTAACTCTCATAGACTCTTCTTTTCCTCTTAGGAGCACGGAAGACTGCCTCTGCCATTCTTCAAGGATAACAGGTCTCTAGAGAACAAAGGAGAGGAACCAGTCAGTAAAAACGGACCATCAGAGCCAGCACAATCAGAACCAGGTTGACCTGGTCTCTGGGGGAAACAATGAACTAGAAGACACCATGTAATAAGGACATCAGTCACGGGGGTATCTCAGATGCTAAGACCTCTAAGAAGCCAGTGCCATCACCTTAACTGAAGCTGGTAACACCAAGGCCTTAAGAATTCCTGTCTTTGAGCCAGGCGTGGTGGTGCACACCTTTAATCCCTGCACTCAGGAGGCAGAGGCAGATGGATTTCTGAGTTCGAGGTCAGCCTGGTCTACAAAGTGAGCTCCAGGACAGCCAGGGCTACACAGAGAAACCCTGTCTCGGGGGGGGGGGGGGTGTGGGGCAGGGAGAAGGAAATCCACGAATCATAGCAGAGTCACTGTCATTTAGGGGCCAGTTATGTCCTACGAAACGCCAGTGGGTGTGTGCAGGGACTGAAGCCAGGCTGTCCGTGCTGTATTCTACCCTGTGTGCTGGCTACCGCAGTGTACACACCACCATCAGGAAGCTGCTGCATCTTAGCTGGAAAACCTTTGGTAAAAGTCCCACCGACACTGGGCTTTAGCTCATCTATAAAGGGGTAGAAACCCAGCTCCTCACAGCCATGGTTCACAGAGGACAGGGCCTGGCAGAGTGGCATCACCCAGACTCTGATGATGCTGGTTATGAAGTGAGCGCCAGCAATGCCATTTTACAGTCAAGGCAACACTCAGGTCAGTGAGGCCCGTAAGGGCCCTGTGAATGACATCACTGGATTAACATCAGGGCTGTGGGAACCAGAGCCCAGGCCCTCTCTGTGGCTCCTGCTCAGACACAGGTTTGCATCTGTTTACTGTGGTCTAGGTCTGAGTGAGATGCCACACAGCTACCAACCAGGTAGAGACTTACCTAGAAGGATCCAAGGAAGCTGATGTGAAGACCTCTTTATTCTGGGTCTTACTTATTCTGACCCAAGGAGACAAAACCAGTGTGGAATACACACAAAAGTGAGTTGGATGTGACACGGAGCTGGGGCCGGCTACCAGCACCGAGCATTGCTGAGTCACAGCCCATGCAAGTGTGTACATTCCAACTGACAGACGCTTCACCAGGCCGGTGGGGGATTTGAACCTGCAGCTGTCTAGGGTCAGGTCTACACATGACTTAAACTGGGAGCTTACTGAGGAGGTGGGTGTCATGACCATTAAAGAGGAAACGATGTGGCAGGAGCACTGCCTGCTCTTTTAGAGGATTCAGGTTCCACCCTCCGCATCCACAGGGTAGTTCATGCCCATCAGTAACTCCAGTCCCAAGGATCCAATGCCCTCTTTTGGCCTCTGTGGGTACTGCATGCATGATAAGCACAGACAAGACACACAGGCAGGCAAACACCTGCAAAATGACAGTCGTGGTGGCGGTGGTCATAACAGAAACATCAAGCCCTGGCCAAGGTGTTCACGAAACTTCTCATGAAGCCAGGAATGTCAATAAAGACAGAAGGAAAGATGGACCAAGGAAGTTAGAACAATGGACAAGTGCGTGTCAAAGATAACCACGCACGGGGATGGAGAGAGGCTTGGTAGGTACTCATCCAGAAGAAAGACCCAGGTTCAATTCCCAGCATGCACATGGTGGCTTATGCCCACCTGCAACTCTAGCTGCAGGGGATCAGAAAGCCTCTTCTGGCTCCCTGGGGAACAAAGTACTCGAACGTTACATGTCATAAAGCAGATACATACAGCCAGGTACATATGTATAGGGTAGACCAGACCAGGACGGTGGTCTGGAGGACTGGATATAAAGGCTTTTAGTTGCTTCTTTTCCTAGTGCTGGGAATTGAACTCAGGGCCTGGATCATTCAAAGAAAACTCTCTATCAAAGGAGCCACAGTCCCAGCCCAGCCACATTCTTTTTTTTGTTTGTTTGCTTTTTTGTTTTTTCGAGACAGGGTTTTTCTGTGTAGCCCTGGCTGTCCTGGAACTCACTCTGTAGACCAGGCTGGCCTCAAACTCAGAAATCCGCCTGCCTCTGCCTCCCAAGTGCTGGGATTAAAGGCGTGCACCACTATCGCCCGGCTGCCCAGCCACATTCTTATTCCCATTGTACAAGTGAGAAGAATGGCTTGCAGCGTGTGTGTGTGTGTGTGTGTGTGTGTGTGTGTGTGTGTGTGAATGTATCTGCAAAGACTGTTAAGGAGAAACCTGCTCATGCCTGTCACCAGAGCACCACAAAGCATATTTCTGTCCATCAAAAGCAAGGCCTGTCCTTCATTCTTCTCTTAATCTGCTAGCCTAATATTCATTTAAAAATTTCGGTTTTGCTGACACGTGGCCTTGTTATGCAGCTTTGGCTAGCTTTAAACTATGATCTTTCTGCCCCAGCCTCCCATGTACTACAGCTAAAAGCACGAACCATGACACCCAATGGTCAGCCCAACCCCGCTCTATATGCTTCTACCGTCAATCCAAGCACAAAGCATACAGTAAAAGGTGGGTCCATATCACTTTCCAACACTCTTGGATCAGGGGTCAAAGAAGCCTCTCTTATGGCAAACTTACTCATGGTCTCTTAGCATGTATTTTATTTATTTATTTATTTATTTATTTATTTATTTATTTATTATTTTGAGATGAGGCCACACGTAGCCCAGGCTGGCTCCAAACGTGATATGTAGCTGAGGAAACTTAAAACCAGCTTGATGCTCTCGCTTCCATCTCTGGAAGTTGGGATTACAGGCGGGCAGCAGCTTGGTTGGATGCGGTGCTAGGAGTAGACAACAGGCTGCCAACCGAGTCCCATCCTCAGCCCCTCGTGGGCTCCTCATCATTTGCAAACACACTTTCATCTGTGTCCCCCACTGCACAGCTCCTGGGCCGAGGTGCAGGGCTGAGGGCCAAGGCAGACCAGCTTGGGGCTGGGGCAGATGGCATCTGTCAGCGAGAGCGAAGCGCTCCGCAGCCCTCGGGACGCTGTGCCCATGCGCGCTTGAGTGACAGCCACAGCTCCCACCCCGCTCCCGCCTGAAGTCGCTCGCACGCTGGACACAGAACGCGAGAAACAGGACTACTCAGTCTTACCTTTCGCCGCCACGCGCGCCCACCGTTACCCGGCAACCGGGGGGCGGCGCTGCAGCCGTCAAGCAGTGCGGCCGCAAAACCAGTTGCACGCAGCCGCAAAAGGGACTGGCTGTGTCCTAGCACAGCACGCCTGCGCACTGTACCGCTGACGATACATTCCGCCCCATCCCCCGGCTAAGTCTAATGAGGAAGGCTAAGGGGTAATATATCCCGCCTTAATTCTCACAGCAACCCCCAAGGTTTGTTTGTTTGTTTGTTTGTTTTCCTTTTGAGATTACATAGGTCTCACTGTATAGCCTTGGTTTGCCTGGAACTCACTTTGTAGCCCAGATTGGCCTTGAACTCATGGAGGGACACCTGCCTTTGCATTGCCAGTGCTCACTGCCTGTAAGTTCTAACACAAGGTCCATTTTTTAGAGATGAGATATGAAGCAACCTGCCCCAAAAGGCTGCCCTTGACCTCAGTGTGATATGAGATTTTTTTCAGCAGTGAACCCTGAATGCTACCAGGGAAGATGTGCCCACTGGAGCAATAATGGTGCGAAGGTTACAGAGGCAAACCCACATTACTGATTGACTCTGAGGCTGTTCGACGGAGGGAACTCATGCCTGGTATTGTAAACCTGATCTAAAGTCTCAGGAAGTCAAAGGCCCTGAGGAGAAACTGACTAGTATCTTGTTAAATGAAGAGGCCCAGCTACTTCCAATTTTTTTGGTTATACCCACAGCTTAGTGTTACCTTCGCCCCTGGCCAGAGAAGCTCCTCTCTGCAGAGGGCTGTGGTGACTACACAGGCTCAGTACTGGTCAAAATGCTGGCAAGTGACTGCTGAGAGCTCAGCTTTAAATGGGGTATCTATATTAACCCTTGCCTGCCCGAGGCTGAGGAAACATGGAAAAGGAGGGTGATGCAGAAAGGAGGCAAGAGCCAGAGGATGGGAGAGTGCTGTCTTCTGAACATGACAGAGCCCAAGGCATTCACGGACTCACAGCAGACTTGGGTACCTACATAAGGCGTGGTCAAGATCAAGCCTGAAAGATCAGTTAACCTTCTAGCCGGCAGTACTGACTGTATTTGATGGATGACCAAAAAGATAAAGGGCAAAGGGAATGAAGATAGGAAGGGATGAAGGGATGTGTGGGCAAGTAGAGGGATGGGAGGGGAGAGCTGGGGGTGGCTGTAGTCAAGATACACTGTATGAAACTGTTTAAGAATACACAAAAGATAACAACAAAATGTAAAACAAAGAATGCAGACAGGCAGGTAAAGTTTCTGTCAGGTGTGGTGGTGAGTGCCTTTAATCCTAGCATTTGGTAAGAAGCAGCCAGATCTCTATGAATCGAAGACCAGTCTGGTCTACATAGCAAGTTCCAGATCAGCCTAGACTATATAGTGAAATCCGCCTCCCCTTCCTCCCTCCTTCCTTCCCTTCCTCCCTTTCTTCCTCCCCACCCTCCCCTTCCCTAGGTTGGGGTGTGAATTAGTTGTAGAGCAATTGCCTATCATGCAGAGGTCCTGGGGTCCATAAAAACAAAACAAAACAAAACATAAAAATGTTTCTCACATTTCCAACTTTTGCTATCTTGTTTCTTTCATATTCTTCATATCTCAACCTCCTTATTGGACTATTTGAAGATAATTCCTACCCACACATGGTGGTATGTATTTATAGTCACAGTTACTATGGTAGCTGAGAAGCTAGCATCTTTTGAGGCTGGGAGTTCAAGGCTGGGCAGTATACTAAGACCCTTGCTTATCTCTTAAAAGAACATCATGAAGCAGAGCCTTGTTCTCACACGCCTTTAATCCCAGGCAGAGGCAGGCGGATTTCTGAGTTCGAGGCCAGCCTAGTCTACAGAGTGAGTTCCAGAACAGCCAGGGCTACACAGAGAAACCCTGTCTCAAAAGAACAAAAACAGAAACAAAAAAACCAACCAAGCAAGAAAAAAACCAACCAACCAACCAAATAAAAAACCACCACCTATGAGAGGGGCTATAGAGGTGGCTCAGGGGTAAGGGGTTAAAGAGCACTGGGCACTTTACCAGAGAACCTGTGCTCAATTTGCAGAACCTACTTTGTGGCTCACAACCATCTGTAATTTCAGTTCCAGGGGATCTGATGTCCCTTTTTGGCGCTAAGCACAGACATGTGTAGGCAAAACAGTCATGTGCTGGCACACTTTTTTTTTTTTTTCTTTTGTATATGCGTGCATTGTAGCTGTCGTCAGACACACCAGAAGAGGGCATCAGGTCCCATTACAGATGCTTGTGAGCCACAGTGTGATTGCTGGGAATTCAACTCAGGACCTCTAGGAAGAGCAATCAGTGCTTTTAACTGCTGAATCATCTCTTCAGCCTGGCAAAAACAGTCATAAACATAAAATAAATCAATTTAAAAATAAATAAAACAAGAACCTTAAACAGCATGTAAGATCTCACTCATGATATCCTAGTATAAATCTCTTAGTGTATTATATACGTGTAACACAGACACATATACTTGTATCAACTGTGTAGTTGATTCTATTTCTGGTAGTCATGCGTATCCTATAAAGTTAGCAAATATTGACCTGTTCTTCCCAGAAGAACACTGGGGTGGCTTCTGGGAGCCTTTGATCACAGCCTTTTCATCCTGTGGTCAATATAACCTTGTTTCACAGTGGTGGCTCTATTTAAAGCCAGACTCTGTATTATCTGCCGTTCATTCATTAACATTGACCTCACAGCCCACATTGCAGTAACTGGTGTGTGCCAGGGGCTTATCTGAGCCGTATTTCCTCCAGTAAATCACATTTCCTGGCTGAGCAACACTGCATCACTTCAGCACTCTGCCTAGGGGCATTTGAAACACCAAAATCACAAGTAAAAACCCACAAGAGTGTAGAAATCTTGGCATTCACTAACCCAGAAAGCATGCTTTTGTTTGTTGTTCTGAGAGCTGGAACTAGAAGGTGGGCTTCTGAGGGAGTGTGCGCATGGCTGACTCTGCAAATCTGCGAGGGATTGCAAAAGTGAGGCCTCATGTTGAGGACACACACACACACACACACAATCTCAGAATTCCAGAGTAGTGTTAAAAACAAACAGAAAGGAGCTGGAGAGATGGCTCAGTAGTTAAGAGCACTGACTGCTCTTCTGACGGTCCTGAGCTCAAATCCCAGCAACCACATGGTGGCTCACAGCCATCTGTAATGAGATCTGACGCCCTCTTCTGGGGTGTCTGAAGACAGCTACAGTGTACTTACATATAATAAATAAACAAATCTTTGGGCCGGAGCGAGCGGGACCAGAACGAGCATAGGTCCTGAGTTCAATTCCCAGCAACCACATGATGGCTCACAACCATCTGTACAGCTACAGTTTACTCATATACATAAAATAAATAAATAAATCTTAAAAAAAAAAGAAAAAGAAAACAATTAATCTAGGTGTCAACGCAGGGAACACATGACTGAAGGGAAGGAAGCTGGGCAGTGCAAAAAGGGCGACCAAGACCCAAACCAGCCAGCAAGCACTCGGGGTTGGGGGACTGAGGGGGTGAAGGGGGTGGGGGGCAGGGACTTTACAGCAGGCGCTGCCTCTGCCTCTTCTCCATTGGCTGGGGGCTGATCTCACAGACTTGGGATATTGGTTAGTTTTAAAAGAATACAAAGCAAAGACAATGAAGAAAAGGGATTGGAGCTTCAGGCCATCAAGTTCTGGGAATGTGTGTAGGGGAACGTTCTGCATAAACAAAAGTTATTTATTTATTTTTTAGTGGAGGTAGGGAGATTTATGGAATCTTAGATATCTGTCAGTCTATCAATAATCTATCTATCCATCCATCCATCCGTCCATCTTCCTATCTAACTCTCTATCTCTTGAGACAGGGTTTCTGTGTGTAGCCTTGGATGTTCTGGAACTCGCTTTGTAGACCAGGCTGTCTGGAATCAAGATCCAGCTGCCCCCACCTCCCGAATGCTGGGATTAAAGGTGTAAACTATTTTTGATAGACTAAAACAAGCAAACATTTCTATCAGTATAAAGGACATTTGTCTACTACATAGTAAACACAGCAGGAAATGGACATCAAATCTTTTGTTTGTTTGTTTTTTGTTTTGTTTTTCCAGATAAGGGTTTTTCTGTGTAGCTCTTCCTGTCCTGGAACTTAACTCTGTAGACCAGGCTGGCTTCAAACTCAGAGATCTACCTGCTTCAGCCTCCTGAGTGCTGGGATTAAAGGTGTCCCAACTGTCTGGGGACACCGAATCTTAATGTGAGTCATGAACAGAACCAACACATAATTTTTTAAAATATATTTTTTTAAAAAGTTGCCCCCCCCTCCCACGTACTTTTTGTTGGGGGTGAGGGTGGGGGAAGGGGAAGGGGTTTGAAACTGTTAACTGTTAAGTTTCAAATTTGGGACAATAGGCTGAGGTGCCTATTTAACATATCAAAGTAGACCTGGCCACCAGGTTCTTCCAGCATCCCTTAGTCCCTACCTGTTACAGGATATGGCTGCTATGCCCCTGCCCTCTACCCTGAACTCTCCAGCCCAGGGGCTGGGCTAGGGCTGCCCTTTTCCCAGAGACTCTTCCCTATGTAACCCAGATATTTTGGTTACCTGCCTCTCCTTTTGGGCCTTTGGCCTCCTGGCTGTTGTACTTGGTTCCTGTCTCTCCTTTTCCCTCCCCCCTCTCCCCATATGGTTCAGGTCATGACCACTTTGGACTCTCCCAGATGTCTCTGCCTCTGGCTATCTCTCCCTTATATCTATAATAAACTTACTCCTCCACCATACTTAGGAGCAGTTATAACCTTGTCTTCCTCCCTCCCTGCCTCTCTCTCTCTCCCTTCCTTCAGTTTCTTCCTTTCTTCCCATTCAGAAACCGTCTGATGTTGCTGGCTTCAAACTCTGCATGTAGCACAGAATAACCTTGAACTCGGATCTTCATCTCCCAAGTATTGGGATTATAGGCATGAAATTTGGTGTATAGATTCGACAGTTTTCAAGGCTGAAGTTCGAGGTCAACTAGATGATGCCCTGTGTTTTATCTAGCCATCCTGCTCACCTCTACTATGGCCATTGTGTGGTTGTCATAGCACGCCTGTGAGTTGGGTGCTATCACCTCTGTCTCTGTTTCGGGTAGCTGGGACCAGAGCAGGCTCCATGGACTCCCAGCCTCAACGGCCTCATGGGACTCTAGGGCTTAGCTCAAACACCCAAACAACAAGCATGCAGTGTTGGAAAAAAAAAAAAACCAAAAAAAAAAAAAAAAACCACGACTCTGTTAAGAGTTGGTGGGAGGGCAGGTGATGGCGGTGGGGCCCTTGATGGACTAGGAAGGCTTCCTAGAAGAGCTGGCTTAGAAGCTGGGGGCCTGATGGTTGTCTGGAGCACAGGGCTGGCCACAGTGAGAGGCTGGACTCAGCTTGGAGGTTCAGGGAGGAGCTGGACCTGGCCGGGGCAGGAGGTCGGAGTCGAGATAAGGCCGGATAGGCAAGGTGGGGCGGATTGTGGAGGAGCTTGAATTCCAGGCTTGGCTTTCGGACTTTACCCCGCAGACAATGGGGAGCCGGCCGCATTTCTGAGCAGGGCTGGGCAGACCCTGTCGCACCATTGTTTTCCTGAGAGGCCGGACCCTGCAGTGTTGCATCTCAACCACGAGATGGCGGCATTTCAGCAAATTTCAACCACTCCAGGTGAAGCCTTGTGCTGATGGGCACCATCTTCAACTAGAGCTGCGGAAACACCAAATCTACCCGACCCAGGATGCGATCCAGCTTCATCCTGCTGGCAGAACAAGCCTTCCTCAGTTTTGAGGGAGAATCTGTTGAACCACAGAAAAGGAGAGGCCCGTGTTGCTAGACGCCCTATGACCACTCGACCACTTTTCCGGGGTGGGGGCCACTCCTGTTTCACCTATAAACAAGGGTTCCGCATTAACTTGGGGCCACGTGGTGAGGGGCGAGCAGCGAGCCCTCGAGGTTTGCTGGGCCTTTGCATGGTATCCAGCTGCTGCCTTTAGGCTATTGTGGTTGTCAGAAAAAAATAAAAACCCAACTAAAACAACCCAGATCACCATAGTATTATTGAAGAAGTCACCTGGCCCATTTCCACTCCTTTTTTTTAGAGGGACAGGAGCTTGATCCTTTTCAAGATCCTCCAAGTTAGAGATCAGAACACTGGCTTCACTAGATGCAAACAGGTAAGTGACTTGTCCAAGGTCACACAGAGCTGACACTTGCTCGAGGCGATGCTGGATCTCAGGTTTATTATGCCCACCTCTCTCTGCCTTCCTTTAACAGCCTAACACATCCTATTGTGGGGCTAATTTCTTAGAGAAACTTGTGTGTACTACTCGTAGACATACAAAGATCTTCTTTTTAAAACCGTGTCTGCATATGTGTCTTGTGTATCGGTTTGTGCACAAGAGTGCGGGTGCCCAACCAGGCCAGAGGTGGGATCCCCCTGGAGCTGGGGTTACAGGCTGATGACTGTGAGCTGCCCGACGTGGGGACTGGGACTGGGACTCTGCAGGACGGAACAGTGAGCGCTCTTAATCACTGAGCTGTCTCTCAGCCCAAATGCCTTTTTAAAGAAAAATATTTTATGTATATATGTATGTATATATGTATGCATGGGTCAAACTGCTTGGCGAAGCCAGAATGGGTTGTTGGATCCCCTGGAGCTGGGGTGACAGGCAGTTGAGCCACTGGTGGAGGTGCTGGGAATAGGACTCAGGTTCCAAGGCAGAGCAGAAAGCACCCTTACATGCGGATCCCCCCTCCAGCCAGACTTCTCGTATAAATCAAAATGTGGCATGTAGTTGAGTGTGCATGTGTGTGCCTGTGCATTCGTGTGTGCATGTTTGTGTATGTTTTGAGAGAAAGAGCCTAACTGTTTCTCCCTATATGGATGGCACAGTCATAAAATGCGCCATAGACACACACTGTACAGCATCCTTAGAGTAGAATACTGCATGGCAGTAGGCTGTAAAGGTGAACAAACTAACTTACTAACACGTTTCTCCGTCAGCGTATTGATAGGCAAATTTTAAACACATGATAAAGATACAGGATAATATATAACCTTATGAAAATTAAAACACAATGTATCACGTATTGGATGTACATGTAGATATGTTCATATACCAATGCCCAGTCATCTATGGTGCCCAATTGGCAGGGGATAAAGGGGCTTTAATTTTGCCTCTAATGCTTCATTTCTTAAAAACAAAACAAAATCCATGGAAATAAATCTGGGTGGTGGGTATGGAAACCGATCGCCATATTATTTCTCCTGTTATTTATGTGAATACAAAAGCTGCTTCAGGGAGTACACATAAGCCAGACTTTCCTGCCTGGGGTCGGAAGGTGGTGGTAGCACTCTGAGGCCTGAGGATAGCTGGGAAGGATGAGACCCCAGGTCTGGTCCCAGGATTTGTAGTTAGTGAGGTCCCATTCATGAGCATTTGCAGGGAGGGCCCAGGTATCCACCCCTGCTACTGTCACTCCTGCAGGGAGATAGGTACATCTCAGTGACTGCTGGCCTGCCTCAGGGAGGACACAGGACAGAGGAGGCCAGGGCCAAGTAGTTCTGTCGTGGAAGCTGCTGTCTGGCAGTGGCTACACGGTGAGCCCACTTCCCCTCTGTCCTTTGCTTTGGTCATTTTCTCTGAAGCTGTGGTCACACGTGACCTTGCTGGGCGGCACCCACTTTCTAATGCCAGGTGCTCCAGCCAGAAAGTAAACCCAGTTTTCACATTTGCTTTTTGTCTCCCAGGGTGGTGCTGACCGGCATGCAAAGTCCTTGAGCGCTGGTGTTCTACTGATCATGATGGAGAAAGACGCAATCAAGTGACCTTCTGTGCTGCGCAGGGATGTTTTGGTCAGTGGCAGATGAAGGCAGTAGGCTGCGCGTTGGTGTGTAGCAGGCTAGAACACAGAGCCTTAGCATGCAGCAGGCTGTATCATATATAGCTTTCATGTGTTGCAGGCTAGAGTTTGCAGCCTTGACATGCAGCATGCTAGACCATAGAGCTTACGTGTGAAGGCTGGGTGGCTGAGGCATGTGTAGCAGAGTTTGGGGCGAACCTTTTATAAATGAATAAAACGAACCCTTTTATTTATTCCCCAGAGCACATTCCATTCTTCAGTGCACAGCGGTGGCCTTCTTCTCTTACCTTTTCCCCCTTCCCACTTGTCAGTCTGTGACAAGTGTCATTGTGAGCTGAGTGTGCCGCTTTCAGGGCTCATTTTTCTGGTCTTTATTCTTAACCCTCAGGGTTTGCGGGTGTGGTGTCCCCTGCTGACTCGTGTATTTGCACACTTGGTCTCTGCCCAGTGGCTGTTTTGGGAGGCCATGGGACCTGAGGGAGTACTAGAGCTAGCAGAAGTGAGTCATGGGGTTCCTGCCTGAGCCTTTGCCTCCTGGTCTACCATGGTGTGACAAGCTGCAAACACCACCGCAGACCTGGCCACCATGCCTGCTGGGCTTTGTTCCCTGAAACTGGGAGCCAAGATAAGCCCTTCCTCTCTTAAGTTGCTTCTTCCAGGAGGGGTTCTTCCATAGCAGCAAGAGCAAGCAGCATGTGGTCACCTTGCCTCTCTTAGTAGATGATATTCATTCTCGCCATTTCATTCATTCATTCATTCATTCATTCATTCAACTTATCCTTTTCGGTCCTATTTGATTTATTGTATGTGTATGGGTATTTGCTGGCGCAAATATATATATATATATACCACAGGTATGTAGTGGGGCTAGAAGAGAGTGGCGGATCCCTTAGACCTGGAGTTACAGGCACTTATGAGCTACCATGTATGTGCTGGGCACTGAACCAGGGACCCCTGTGAGAGCAGTCAGTGCTCTCACCCAGCAAGCTGTCTCTTCAACCCCCTATCTCCATTTTAAAGATGAGGAGACTGAGAGTCAGAGCAACTGGAGGTTAACAGGGAAGAAACAACCAATGTCACATTCCAGCCGTGGCCCCAGTTGCTGCGGCCCTCTCACTGTGCGGAAATTGCACTACTATCTCTGCACACTTTAGAATATCACCTCTCTCTCTCTCTCTCTCTCTCTCTCTCTCTCTCTCTCTCTCTCTCCCTCTCCTCCTCCCCCTCCCTCCCTCCCTCCCTTCCTTTTTTTCTTTTTTTTTTGAGACAGGGTTTCCTCTGTGTATCCCTGGCTGTCCTGGAACTCACTCTGTAGACCAGGCTGGCCTCGAACTCAGAAATCCGCCTGCCTCTGCCTCCCGAGTGCTGGGATTAAAGGCATGCACCACCATGCCCAGCTTTCTAAACTGGTGGTATAAAGAATGCTTGTCTTGCTTTCTCTCTCAAAACCTAAGTGTTCTTTGTTCCTGGTTGCTTTTGTCTTGCTTGTGGCCCCCCATGGGCTATAATTTCCTGGGTGGCTAAAGAACTCTCTTCTCTACTCACAGGACAGAGATCTAAAGCTTCCCTGCTTATCTGAGCACACTCACCTCATATGTCAAAGGTCTAAATTCCAGGCAAGCCAGTGACAATGCTCCAGTCATCAGATTTGAAACCAAATTTCAGCAAAGACACATTTGCTGCCAGAAAGCAAATTAGTCTTTTCTTTTCTCTCTCATTTTTTCCCACCCAAACATAACATCCTCTTAAGAAATATGTCCGATCTGCAATATTTACTTTCCCTTATTTAATAACAGGAAAGGCTTTGCTGCACTTTTGTTGATTTTTGCATTTCTTATTAAAATTCTTAAGGGGCTTTTGGGGGAACTTAATCAGCAAAAAAAAAATGAGGAGAGGAAAAAAAAATTCCTCATGTGCGGTCCCCAGGACTGGTGAATGGAGGAAGCACGCTGTTTGTATAAGGGCTGCTGATGGAAGAAGCTAGTCACGTGCTCCGGAACCTTCCTCAGACTCTTTCCCTTCTCTGAGCCCTTCTCGGCTGTCTATGGAGCAGGGCCAAATGCCATGCTTTCTGCCAAGAATTTCGAGCTGGTGTCATGTTCCTTGCCAGGTTGGGACAGACACAGATGTTCATGGAATATCCAGCATGCTGGCTGCAGGAGAGCTCAGTTTCCCCTTTTCGCATTGGCAGAGAAAGAGATTGAGGTTCAGTACCTCTTGTCTAGTCCCTCTTCAGCTTGCTCTCATCGCAACTAAGAGGAAAGGGCTGGCAGTAGTCACACACTCCCAACTTGACTGTGCTCCACAGCAATTCTCGGGGACAGGGAGATGACTCCTAGTTGTAACTTGTTCTGGGTCACACAGCTATAGGATAGCAGAGCTCGGTGACCGGAGCTGTACTCTACCTGGTCATCACGCGTGTTTATTGGACCTTACTCCACGGCCTCATCAGACAGCATAATGCTTTGAGTATAGCGTGTCCTAAGTTTTAGAATTTTATAACTACCACCCTTGCTTCCTGATAAGGGCTTCAAGTAGCTTCAAGATTTTAGTTTTTATATTTCCATTCTAATAGAAATAATTATGTTAAAGTTGTAAGGTTTCGCTCGATTGTTTGTGGATATGTGTATGGGGTGCTTGTGTGGGAGGTCAGAGGACATCTTGCAGAAGCTGGTTTCTTCCGTCCTGCCATATGGGTCCAAGGGATTGAACTTAGTTGGTCAGACTTGCCTGCAAGTGCCTTTACCCTCTGAGCCCTCTCACCAGCCCAGGAATAATTATATTTATAAGCACATTATGACATCGTTTTACTGTTATAATTTATGCATGGTTCTCAGGAAGAAGACTGCTTTACAGAGTCAATGGCCCTAGAAGACAGTGAACTCAAGGTGCCTCTTACACAGATGAGGAGACAAGTCTAGACAGGCCAAAGGATCTGATACCCAAGGCTGTGGCAAACTAGAACTGCAATCTAAGTCTCTAAGCCTGGAAGGAAAAGTTGAGGCCCATGCAGTGAGGGATTGCCTGGTGTCCTTAGGAGTTTGCATCTTTTCACAAATGGACACCTGGAAGGCTCTGTGTGTGTGTGTGTGTGTGTGTGTGTGTGTGTGTGTGTGTGACTCAGTCCAGCTTGGACTGTGGAGGTCTGGGGTGGAAAACAAGCCAGAGGGCCCAGGCTGAGCGGAAGAGGCTGTTACAAGCTGCAGGCAAGAGAGCCTCAGGCTTGCCCACCTTACATCCTGTTTCCTCCCAGCTCCCTGAGCAATCTTTCCACTTACGCTCACCCTCCTCCCAGAGCTCCTCTCTGATTCCTGCTCTCTCTCTGGTGCTGGGATTTGAACCCAGCACTTTATACTCGTTAGCCTTTTATTTTTCCCACCCTCTTTGCACTCTCAAGGGATTCAGTCACAGTGAGTCTTAACCTGCCAGAGGTCAGAGAGCTGAGTGGTCTAAAGACTAAGGAAAGAAAATCACACAGGCTCTGTGTACAAGTGCTCTGTGCAAGCAACACGGCATGGCATTTCACAGACCCCAGCCCTGCTTATGTTTGTGAACAACCAGGAAGGCAGACACCCTGAAGGTATCAGCTGTGCTTTGTAAATGTCCTGGGAATGGGTGTGCAGCTGAGGCAGGGAGGGGAGCCTGAGAGGGGACAGAGAGATGGCTCAGTGGTTAAGAGCACTGGCTGCTCTTCCAGAGGATCTGGGTTTGATTCCCAGCACCTACATAGCAGCTCACAACCATCTTTAACTCCAGTTCTGGGGAGAGCCAATGCTGTCCTCTGGCTCTTGAGAGTGCCAGGTACACACATGAAGCACGAACATACATGCATGGCTGGAAGAGATGTTGATTGACATGAGTTTCAGGCCAGCTCAGACTACAGAGTGAGACCCTGTCTCTAAACAACAACAACAACAACAACAACAACAACAACAACAACAACAACATAACCAGAAGGAAAAAAGGGGGGAACCCTAGGCCAGAGAGAGCCCCAAGTGACTGCAATGTCATCATTTTCCCTCCCTCCCTCCCTCCCTCCCTCCCTCCCTCCCTCCCTCCCTCCCTCCATGGGTTCCTCCCTCCTTCCCTCTCTCCTTCTTTCCCTCCCTTTTTCTCTCCCTCCTTCTCTGACTCTGTTGTTCAGGGTGCTCTCAAACTCTTGGGCTCAAGCCATCTCCCTGCCTCAGCCTCTTCAGCAGCTAGGATGACAGGGGCCTGCTCTGAATGCAGTAGTATTTATTTATCCTCCTTATTCTGAGCCAGAGTCCCATATAGCTCAGACTGGCTTCAAAGTCGTTACACAGCTGGGACTTGGGCTAGTGGGTTTGCCCCTCCCACTGGGGTTATAGGTATGCACCTACAGTAACATTTCTGACTCTCAACTCTGCCTCCGAAGAAAGACTGGATATGCAGGAAAGCAATAGAGAGAGACAGGAAGGATCCCAGAGGGAGGTCTCGGGTGCCTTTAGCCACGAGGCCTCATCATCAGCCCCTCCCTCCCCTCTTGCTTACCAAGCATCTCTCTGATTTGATTTGGCTTTCTGTGCCTACAGGGAACTTAAGTGTTGGCAGCGGGACACATGTATCCGGTCCCTTTGGCAGTGACATTTCTCATTGTAAATTAGTAAATTGGGAACAGATAGTCCACAGAAGAAGCCATGAAAATGACTAATATGTAACATAAAATTCTTCCTCTCTAGGATTCAAGGAAACATAGATTCAAACCCAAACCCAGATTGTCACCACCTACTCAGTCAGAAAAGACTTGTTTGTTATTTGTTTTGAGACAGGGTTTCTCTGCATAGCCCTGGCTCTCTTGACCAGGCTGGCCTCAAACTCACAAGACCTGCCTGCCTCTGCCTCCTGAGTTCTGAGATTAAAGGTGTGCATTACCACCACCACCTGGCTTAATATTTTAAATAAATAAATAAATAAATAAATAAATAGATAAAATAAGCAAATAAAAATTAGAAATAAATTAAAAATAAGTAAAAATATGGTGTGTGTGTGTGTGTGTGTGTGTAGATATGTCACATGAGTGCAGTCTGGTTGTGGAGTCAGAAGAGGGAGTCTGATTCACCTGGACCTGGAGTTACAGGCAGCTGTGAGCCAGCTGATTGGATGCTGGGGACCACACGCAGGTCCTCTGCAAGGGCAGTGTGTGCTCTTAACCCATAAGCCATTCTACAGCCCTAAACCTTAAAAACAAACAAACAAACAAACACCCAAAACTTTTTTGTTTTGTTTTTTTAAGACAGAGTTTGTGTAGCCTTGGCTGTTTTAGAATTTGCTTTGTAGACCAGGCTGGCCTTGAATTTAGAGATCTGCCCATCTCTGCCTCCCAGGTGTTGGGATTAAAGAAATGTGTCACCATCACCAGCCTCAAGACTTTTGAAGTAAAGCATATTGCAAGGGCAAACCCATGGCCAGCCTGTGGAGATCGTGTTGCCTGCGTGGCCCTGGGACACTGGGTCTCATAATGTAAGTTCTTCCGATTTATTTACTTACGTACATTTGCAGTGCTGGGAATGGAACTCAGGGTCTCTTGCATGCCAGGCAGGTGTTCTGACCCCTAGCT
This sequence comes from Mus musculus, assembly GCF_000001635.26. Lineage (NCBI taxonomy): Eukaryota > Metazoa > Chordata > Mammalia > Rodentia > Muridae > Mus > Mus musculus. The sequence goes on along the minus strand of NC_000072.6, from coordinate 115,531,272 downwards.
ATGGCTCAGTCCCTCTCTGTGCAGTTCTTTACGATCAATTGATCAATTGAGACACTGTCACCTACCAGAGAGAAAGCTGAAGGAGGCGTGGAGAAGGCTCATACGTGCACAAGGCTGAGGACCTGAGCTCAAGACTCCAGAATCCACAGAAAAGTGGTAGCCTGGATGGTTGTAATCCCAGCATCCACTACTAAGAGATGGGAGGCAGCGACAGGAGAATGGATGGAAGGCCAGCTAGCCTGGCTTATGCAAGAACCAAGAGACCCTCCCTGTTGTAAACCAAGTGAAAAAAAATGAGGATCAATACCTGAAGTTTGTTCTTTGGCCTCTATAAGTGCATTGTGACACAAATGTGCCTACAACCCCACATAAGAACACACATATGCACATAGACAGACAGACAGACACACTACATGTGCATTTGTGGCACACATGTGTCAACAACCCTACACAAGAATACATACACGTGCACTGGCATACCTGTGTCTATACCCCAATACCAGAACACACACAAACACATACACATACTACATGTGCTCTGTGGCACACATGTGTCTACACACACACACACACACACACACACTCTATACGTACATTGCAGCATACATGTAACCACCACAAGAACATACACATGAACACACACACATACACACATACTACATGCACACTGTGGCATACATGTTCCTAACCCCCCCCACACACACACAAGAATATACATACACACATGCACACACACGTACACACAAACACACACTTCTGTGCATACACAGAACAGCTAGAAGAGCCACTTCCTGGATTGGTTCCCAAACATTTACTGAGCACCTACTGTGTGCAAAAGCTTACAAGACACAAGCAGGAGATGGGGCCACATAGTAGGGAGGGCAGAGGCCACTTCCTGGGTGTGGTAGAAAGTAGAAGGGAAGGAGATGGGGAGAATGTTCAGGGGAAGTCAGCCCCTCCCTCGGCCATTACCAGCTTCTGTTGGTTCCCAGGCTTGGATGGTACCCAGGAACTGCCTGCAGCCATCCTCTTCATCCTGAACTCAGCTTACAGAGGCTAATCTAGTGGGCTGGGACCTAATCATAGCATTTAAAAAGCACCCCATGTGTTTTAGCTGTTTAGTCTGGTCAGAAAACCAGAAAACAGAAAACTGACAAATTCAGGATAAGGTGACAAAAAAAGACAGGATGTCGGGCCACGCACAGCTGGCCCAAGAGCTGGGGGCACAGAGGGTGGGTACACAGCTTGTAATACTGCAGTCACACACCATCTTGCTGGGCACTGGTTCGTTTTGAAAAATGTTGTTTGATTTAATTAATAAAAGGTGTGTATGGGTATTTTGACCCACATGTGTGTCTCTCCAGCATATGTGTGCCTGTTGTTAATGGAAGTCAGAAGAGGCCATCAGATCCCTAGAACTGGGGTTACAGGAGGTTGTGAGCCGCTACGTGGGTGCTGAGAATTGAACCTGGGTCCTCTGCAAGAGCAGTCAGTGCTCTTTACTGCTGTACCTTTCCAGGTACCTGCAATATTTAATTTTTAAATTGACATAAAATGGCTGTTTATTGTTTTCTAGCTTCTTTCCCATGCTCCCTCTCCTCTTTCTGAGACTCATATAGCCACGCTCTGAGAAAGTTCGGATGACCTTGAACTTCTGACTTTCCTGTTTTTTCTTCCCAAGGGCTGGGATTACAGGCATGTGTCCCATCATTGGTTTATGCAGTACTAGGGATAGAATCCAGGGCTTCAAGCTTGCGGCGAGGCAAGTGCTGGGTCACATCCACAGCCTCTGAGTGAAAGCCTGCTCCCTGGATCCTGCTGGAATTCAGGGAATTCCTGTCCTGCTCACTGTGTGGATGGAAAGATGATGGAAGGTCCTATCCTAAGAACTGCAGTCAATATAGCAAGGGCTTTGACTGAATATTATAGAAGCTGAGTTTCTCAATGCTGGGTCTCACACTGGTAAAGACAACATTCATGAATATAAAGTTGGGGACCCTCAGATCTGATTCTACAAAAGCTCACCACTGGTGTTGTGACTTCAGACCAGTGGCTTGGTCCCTCTGAGCCCCAACAGTTTCCTTGTCCCTACCCTACTTGGCTTGGAAGTGGGCAGTGGTAATAAAGGTTCACAGCACTGAACCTGGACTGTTGAACCCTCTGTGACTGGTAGCATGGGCTTCTGCCCAGCCAGGCATGTCCCCTCCCACAATCCTTCCATTCTCTTCTCGAGCTCTCTCCATGGCACTCTGGCTGCATGGTGACACTACTAGTGTGTGTCTTCCTGAGGTCCCGTGTCCCAGTCTGTAGCTGCTTGGGGGACATGCTGAGAACCAACAGTACCCATCTTCCCTCTACAGGGAAGCTCCTAAGGGCGAGGGCAGCACTGAGGTTGCTTGCTCATGGGGCCACCAGAACCCTGTTCCCCTACTTCTAGTGGGGTATATCTCTCTAGCCCCAGAAAGCCCACTCTGCCATGTTCCGTGGTGTTCTTGACTGGGTAAACTTTGAAGGAGAAGAGATCGTGGACATCTCAGGGACTCTTGCTCTAGGAAGTGCTGAGGTGGGTGGCTAAAGACCCAGGTGAGCAGGGGGCCAGGGCTGGGGCTGGGCTGGTGAGATGATAGCCAGTTGTCTAGGTGACTCATTTGTACCAACAGGCTGGTGAGACATAGAGAAACCCCGGTACAGGAAGATGAAGCAGGATAACAAGCCTGGGGGATCTTTGAAACAGTCAACTTGGGCCCCTGGTTGCTACTAGCAGAACTCAAAGCCTACTATGACCTCAGGCACAGGGCTTGCCTGCTGGAGCTTTATCTGTCTCATCTGACAGATGGGGATAGGAGCTCCCCCCTCCACAGTCCTTGCGATGGGTTGAGACCCCCTTTTGTAGTACGTCATGGCACTTGCATAGGACCCGCCTGTACACATCCTTTTGAGACCCTTAAATCTTGGGTTGCATCAAATACTGGATGAGGAGCACGTGCTAGAGAGATAGACAGTTTACTGTGTTTAGGGAACAACTGCACAGAGAAAGATTTGTGCGTGTTCAGTACAGATGCCATCTTTAACCTTGGAAAGTTTCAAGACATGTCGGATGGAGAAACTGCAGATAAGGATGGCAGTGAGCTACCTGTTGGCTCACTCTGAAGACACAGGGTGGGAGTGTGAGCAGTGTGCACAGGGCCTGGCTCCTGGGCCTTCTGTTAGCCTTACTCTGGCTCATACATATCTTCAAAGTTGCTCCCTGTTTGCCTTTGTGCCCACAGGATCCCCTCTTTTTCCCTAAGAACTGTGGAGGACTTGAGGGGAGTGCAGGAAGGCAGGAACAGCCTGGAGCTGTCCTGGTCTCGCTATTAGTAAAGTGTGTCGCCTCTGCACTGGCACAGAGAACAGAGGAATTAGCAAATCTATTTTTTGCAAATTTAACCAGATCCTCTGCGCCCCATTATGACTTAATTTAGACTTTTAAAATCTATATAGCTTTCTGTTTGTTTGCTTCCAGGTTGTGATATAGATGAAATGAATGGCAACCCACATTAACCGCAGGCTGAACAACCCCCCTGGAATGTTTGCTGAAGAGCAAGGCAGTGGAGGCTGGCCCACAGAGGAGCCCTATCGCCAGCCATCAGCAAAGACCAGACCTGGTGGAGACTGGAGGACACGCCTGATAACTCAGTGCCCTTGAGAGCTTTCTAGGTGCCTCCAGGCTGCTCCAGTCCTGTGTGTGTGTGTGTGTGTGTGTGTGTGTGTGTGTGTGTGTGTTGTGTGTGAGAAAGAGAGGGATACAGTCCCTGGTAGGTAGCAGTACTCTTAAAAGCTCCTACCACATCCATGACCTTGGCACTAACAGGAAGCCAAGCCTTTGTGGACAGATCCCATGAACTTGAACAAGGAGTTTATATATCAAATGGCCTCATAGAGCTGTAAGAGGAAGCCCAGATGAATCTTTCTTGAATGGACAAATGCTTTCATGTAAGTAGGAGGTGGATTAGGTTCTGGAACTGCCCTGTCCCTCTCCATTTACCCCACTCTTCTCTCTTCTCCTCTGATTTCTTTGTGGTGCTGGAGGTGGACCTCGGCACTTCACATGTTAGACAAGTGAAGTGTACCACTAAACTGTATCTCAGTCTCAGATGGAATTTTCTTAAGGAAGTCCAGGAAATATTTCAAATAGGCAACAGAACCTAAGATTTGTCCATATTGACAATTCCCAACTCAGCGACCAACCAACAAATTAACCAACCAGCAGCCAACCAGCAAATCAAGCAACTAGTTGAACCACCAAGCAACCAGCCAACCATCTAAGCCACCAACCAACCAACTAATCAGCTGACCCAGAAACCAAATAGACAACCAACTGTACAGTCAACCAACCAACCAAGTAAACAACTAATGGGATAACCATCATTCAACAACCAATGAATCAATGGACTGAACAACTAAACCAACTGGTCATCCAACCAATTGACTAACCAACTGAACAATCAATCATCTAACCAACAGAGCCACTAATCAACCAACCAACCAACCAACCAACCAACCAACCAACCAACCAACTAACCTAGCATGAAAACAACTAAGTAACCAATAACCAAGAAGTAGAACCACTAATTGAAATATTCACTGGGTTGGAAAGAAATCCCCTCTTCCAGTGTTTCTGCCCTTTGTCTCCCCCGAGCTCCAGTAGCGTTGCCTGTTCCTCAGACACCTTCTGGGCCATTCTACCACTGCCTGTTTCCATTCCTCTAGAAATTGCTGTGCAGGGCACCTCTGTCCCTTGCACCACTGGTCACAGGCTTCTCACCTGCAGCCAGTGCACAAACAACATGGCTAGAAAGGCATACAATGAAGGGCCCAGTCCCCCCCATCTGACTTTTGAGGAATTGTGTGTGTGTGTGCGCTGTTGTTGTTGTTTTCTGGTCTCCCACTTCTCCAGGTGGAGAGTGCCTACCTGGGTCCAGACAGACAGATTCCCTGACTTCTTTGCCCTGAGTTCCATCCCTGCTACCACATTACCCTGACATGGTGGTACAGACTTGTAATCCTAGGATTTGGGAGGTGTAGACTAGGGGTTCAGGACCATCCTTGACTACCTATGGAGTTTGAGGCCAGCCTAGACTCTCTGAGATCCTGTCTCAAACAAACAAACAAACAAACAAACAAACAAAACCATACTGCAAACAAGCAACAACGCAAAGCCTGCCTGTAGTTTGCCGGGTATCAGTAGCAGAAAGTCAAGTGTGCTTGGGTTGGGAGGGGGGAGGAGCTCCACTTATCTTTGGTTTCCTTTAATTAGTCTTCCCACTTGCCACCACAGGTCACAATCCTTAGGAAGTGTCCCAGACACTGCCTGGACCGGCGGTGGTTCCCGGAAGTCACTGCTCCCAGGTCAGGTGCCTCTTTCTTCCCTCCCACCTGACCTGGGCTGCAAAGGAGCCTCCCTGGCTGTGCGCTGACTTCACCTTCCCCCATGTTCTCGATACTAAATAAGTATATTATGTACAAAATATTGCTATCATCTAGAAAATATCTCCCCAGGAAGGATTAAACAGTGACACATTAAAACCTTTTAAAATGCAGGTATGCATCAGCGGGCCACAAAGACCCCGTGGGCAAACAAGTTAGTGGGGCTTCCAGTCAATGCTGGCTCTGTCGAAGGACAGGGTACTGTACATTTAGGGATATCCAAGAATCCTGACTCTGGGACAGCTTGCATGGTTGCTGTTGGAGGAAGGAAAGCACTGGAGGCAGTGAGGGTGTTCTGACAATCTAAGTGGGTAGTTCAGACGGTAAAGGGTTTGTATGGAAGAGGACCTGATTTCAACCTCCAGAACCCACGTTTAAAAACAAAGTAGGCACCGGGCAATGGTGTTACACACCTTTAATCCCAGAACTTGGGAGGCAGAGGCAGGCGGATTTCTGAGTTCCAGGCCAGCTTGGTCTACAGAGTGAGTTCCAGGACAGCCAGGGCTGCACAGAGAAACCCTGTCTCGGGGGTGGGGGTGGGGGACAAACAAAAACAAACAAACAAACAAACAAACACTCAACCAACCAAACAAAGTAGGCATTGTGGTGTGCTTTGTAATCTCAATGTCTGGGAAGGCAGAGACAGGCAGATCTCTGGGGCTCTCTGGCTAGTCATGACAAGCTCCAGGCCAGTGCATGACCCCAACACATTAGAAGCAGAGGAAGGCAGATCTCTGTGAGTTCAAGGTCAGCCATCCTGGCCTTCTACATTGCAAATTCCAGGTCAGATAAGGTGACACAGAAGAAGTAGAAGAGGAGGAAGAATTGGGGGTGGGGTGGGGGGATGGGGTGGAGAAGTGGTCTGTACAACCTTTGACCTATACAGTCTTGCCTATCCCTGAAAAGTCAGTTGCTGCCTTATTCTTACAGCCTGGGAGGCAGGGGTGCAGGACTGGCATGACTGCCAGGGAGCTGGAGAGGGGTAGGATGTAGCCCAGCCGGAGCCCTGTCACCCCTCACCTCTGCGCGGCTGTGTACAGCTGTTCCCCCATCTCCACATGCCTGCCTTGCTGGAGTTTTGAAGAAAATCCCAGCCTCAGAGTAGCTCTCAGTACTAAAGAAGGTTATGAAGACGAAAGCGGAGAGCCTTGGTCTTGGCCACTTCCTGTAGGTAAAGAGGTCAGGAGGAGGGCAGCCCTCGGCCTACAAACATATCCTCCAGGCTGCCCTCCCTCCCTCCAGTGAGGAACTGCGTGCTAGGCTAACCTGCTGCAGGCTGGGATCATGGGGCTGGAGCAGCTGCAGGTCCTATCTATCCTGTTCCGTCTTCAGTAGAAGAAAGCATAGGAGACGGTCTGATGGACAGGGTGTGTGTGGAAGCACAGAGAAGAGAGGAACTTTTCCGACAATGGTTTATGTCTGTCTTTATAGAAAGGGGACGTCTGAGCTGGGCCTTGTGAGTGTAAATGTAAGTTCATTGGAGTATCACAGAAAGAATAATTTACCAATGAGACGAGCATGAGGCACCAGGGCGGAAACCATGCTAGGGTCAGGAACCCGCACGCGCTTGAAAATGAGTCTGTAGAGTGGTGGCAGGAAGCTGGTATGCCCAGCATAGGCCAAGAGTCAAGGAAACTTGAGGGCTGACCTTAGGAGTCTGGGCTAGTACTTGGGAATGCTGAGGCAGGGGAGTGGTCTGCTCAGAGCATGGTCCTGAGAGGGCACCGTGGCCTCCACATGGGGGAACTGGTGGAGAGAGCCAAGCTGGGTATTATCACACAAAGGCCAAACCCATGCACAGCATGGCTGGGGGCTGGGGGTGGGGTTGACACTCCAGTGACAGGGACTGAGGACTGGAAGGCAGGCACCTGGTTGCACTCACTCTCAAGGGACACTAAGTTACCAGCTGCACTGCTAGTATCTTCCCAGTGCTACCTTAGAAACCAGGAGGGACACTGACCCTCTCCCAGTCCCTCAAAACCGAGGACAGAGAAGTGGCCACCGCTCAGCCGGGGGTGTAGGCAGATCCACGGTCATCTTGGTTCTCAGATTCTTCCCAGGCCAGTGTCCTAAGCCTGATTGACAACCCATTCCTGCAGCTGTGCCACAGCCTGGGCAGCTGGCAGGCCAGGGCACTGCACGAAATCAAGGCAGAGAAGGAGCTAGCCCGGGCTCCCTAGATGTAGACAGGGTAGTCACTACACTCCCAAGCCATGCCTCCAGGTTGTCGCTCAGAAAGGGTCAGGAAGGAATGTACCATGCCACGTGATCTTACTTTATTCAGGTTCTGCAGACGAGGAAACCGAGGGCCCCCACATAACTGAATTTGTTGGGCACTTTAGTTCTGCACTGTGCTGCCTCCCACATCTGAGAATAGACTTGGATCAAGGCCACACACAGCAGACTCCACTTTGCCAAAAAGGACAGATGAAGACACAGGCCCCTGGAGAGGGCCGTGTTTCTCTCCTGAACGGGGCAAATGGCTTGCAAAACTCCACGGGCTGAAGATGGGCTTTTGCAATAGAGCTATTGAGACAAGGCACGGGGACCACAAGGCTTTGGGGCTCGTTCTTTTAAAAAAAATCTTTTTTTCCCTCTTTTGGCAAATAAAACAGAGCCCCAGCCAAGCTCCAGGCTGTCAGGGGAAGTTGCCCCTGACCCCTCAGCAGTACCTACTTCCTCCTAGCTGAGGAGAGAGGCTCAGGCCTGCACCCTGAGCTGGCCCAGGTACCCGGGTTGTTTTATGGATGGGTCTGTCATGAGTCAATATGATGACGTTTCCTGGAAGAACTTTATTTCCCTGCATTGTTTGTGGAGTCTGTGCGCTTGAGCACGTACTCCAGTTTAACTTGGAGTGTGCCAGGCTGGTGGACAGACACTACTGAGGGGGGAAAGCAGGGTCTGGGGAGGCCAGGCAGGGGTTGTCCCCATCCTTTAGGTGACAGAGAGAGGATGGTGACTCACAGGCTCTGCCTCATTTCCAGCCCACAGAGGGCTGGCTTGCTGGCTGAAGGCTCTTAAGTCCATCTCCAGATGTCAAGACCACACAGGGCCCTCGGGACCAGGATTGCCGATTCTACCTAGACTGTTTCTTCTCAGTCTACCTAGAGGGCTGTCCCTCTCAGTGTTTGACATCTGTAGCTGAGGAAGTCTGGAGAGGTGACATAGTTCTCTGAGAAAGCTTGTAGAGGCTAGATCAGGATCTTGTAGAGGCTAGATCAGGGTCTTTGGAGCTAGCCAGTCTTGGGTTCAAATTCTAATTCTGCCACTTGCCAGTAGGTAGGTCACCTCAACCCCAGTTGCTTCAACCATCAGATGGGTCAATAGGGCCTGATCAGAAAACAAGTATGTAGCACGCACCATGGAGACTTCATCCCTTCTTACTCTTTTTGAGACAGGGTTTCTCCATGTAGTCCTGGCTGTCCTGGAACTAGCTCTGTAGACCAGGCTGGCTCAAACTCACAGAAATCTGCCTGCTTTTGCCTCCTGAGTGCTGGGATTAAAGATGAACCATCTCTGCCCAGATCCCATTGACTTTCAATAGAAGTTGGAGCTGGGGCTTATAGGGAAGTCCTGCTAGTGTGCCTGTCTCAGGCTGTCCTGTGTCAGTCCTGTTAGTGTGCCTGTGTCAAGCTGTCCCCTTGGCTTGCATCAAAGCCACTGGGCTCCTAAAGGTTCTGGAACACAGGAAATGGCCCTGGTGCTGATAGGACTGTTGGTGACTTAGCCAAGAGGTTTAAGGGGAGACAGAGGAAATTCCATTATCCAGTTCTGGGTTTCCCAACCTGTGTGTAGTTCTGTCTGCTTCCTGCACCTACTATGACCCCAGGCATGTCCCACGCTTGGGGCCCTGGGCTTATCTGGCTTTGTGAAACCCCTGCTCTCAGATACTCTAATCTTTTGTCGCTATGGAACTTTCCAGTGGGTAGAGGACACGGGTAATTTCAATCTGCCCGGCGGTTCTCTCCTTTTATTACAAAATCAGAACCCATGTTTGGCTCTGAGGTCCACTCCTCAGCCTTGTCATTAGGTGTGGTCCTCATAGAACCGTTAGTATAGGCACCCGGATGATTGTTAGTCAAGGGAGGGTCTCTGGCCTGTCAGAGGCTCTTTTGGAATCCAGATCTCAAGAGGATAGTGCAAGACTGCCAAGTGCGTAGGGTCTTATAACCCTGTGGAGGTTACCCAAAGAAACGAGCCGGGGAGGGCTGGAGATATGGTTCAATGGCAGAGCACAGGTGTGAGGCTCCGAGTTTGATCCCCTGTATGGTTGAAAATACAGAAATAAAAGAGGGAGAAAAGAAAAAAGAAACAAGTGACTGGTCTCTCCTAGACCTGGGTGCTGCACATGAGCTTTCCTCCATCCCAACACACGCCCTGGGGTCTCTTGTCACCTTCCCAGAGAACTGTGCCTTTGACTCAGCTGGCTGCTGCTTGTAAGTTGGGAGTTTGGAGTAACATCCAATATGCACATACATCCCTCTACTTGCCTCAGGGGAGGCACTTGCAAATGTCCCCTCTACTTGCCTCAGGGGAGGCACTAAGCCATTCATTCATTCATTCATTCATTCATTCACTCATTCATTCATTCATTCATTCATTCACTCACTCATTCATTTACTCATTCATTTACTCATTCATTCACTCATTCATTTACTCATTCATTCATTCATTTACTCATTTATTCATTCATTCACTCAGTGCTTCATACAGTCAACACCTCATTATCACACACCTGCCAGGGACCTCAAGTTCAGTGTTGGTTCAGTGAAGGATTAGTTGTAAATGCACCCATCCACTCCCACACAGTTCCAGGTCTAGTGGCTCAGTGCTTAAGCACACTGTCTGCTCTTGTGGAACACCTGGGTTTGGTTCCTACAACCCACATCTGACAACATATGACCACCTGCCTGTAATTCTGACTGCAAGGGATCTGACACCTTCTTCTGGCCTCTGTCATCTTCTGGCCTCTGTCTCTCTCTCTCTCTCTCTCTCTCTCTCTCTCTCTCTCTCTCTCACACACACACACACACACACACACACACAAAACAAATCTGTTTTAGAGCAGTGCACAGGAACTCTTCCTTTGGTCATTCTCTGCTCCAGCAAGGGCTTGAGAGCTTTCTCTATACTCCTAGGGCTGTGAGGGAGTTGGGTAGGTGGCACAGAGGAGGGAAGGGAGCCCACGTGGGGTCCTTACAGTCTGCACTGAGTGTGAGGCTGTCTACCATCATACAGCCACTCAGTTTCCCAGGGTCTTTGGAGCACAGAGTCTGATTACTAGTGTTTCATAGAACATTCTTTTTGTTCTTTATAGCCTTATTGAGGTATAATTTACAGACCATAAAATTCCCTCCTTGTAAGTGTATGGTCTATTAGAAAACACAAAATTGCACAACCGTTGCCACAGTCTGGTCTTCGAAGTTCTCCTCATCCCACAGAGCTTCCTCCTGCCTGTTTGCAGCCAACTTTAGCTTGAAGCATTTTGGCACTTAAGAAGTGAAGACAGAGCCCACTGTGGTGGCGAATACCTTTGAGCACAGCGCTCAGGAGGCAGAGGCAGGCAGGTCTCTTAAGTTTGAGGCCAGCCTGGTCTACAGAGGGAGTTCCAGGTCATCCAAGGAGTACACAGAGATCTTGTGCATGCAGGGCTTGGGGGTGAGGGTCTGCCCTCGCAGAGAAAGCATGGATTCAGTGTGAACAATGCCCTAGATCCCACCCCAGCAAATAAAACACAAGGAATAATCAAATCGTGACCACCAGTGGTTTGTTTGAGACCACCCACTCTACAGATAGGAAAACTGAGTCCTAGGAGGAGAAAGGGCCACTCTGACAGCAGGGAGCCCACAGCACGGTGGTCACCAAATCACTGCAGCCTGACTCCACAGTGCAGATTACTTTCTCTCAGGGGAGGCAGGGCTTCCCCAGGGACAAGCTGCCTGGCCATGGGTAGGCGGCTTCCTTGCCCTGGGTCTGCCTCAGTTTCTTTGAGGGTCGGTGTCAGGAAGCAGAGTGCCCACTGCAGGGGAAGTGTGTGGATTCCCTATAAAGATCACCCTTGGGAGCTACAGCCTTGTGCAGCTCTGATTAGCCGCCCGGGAAGGTTGGCTAATAACTGTCGTTTCACCACAGCTCTGTCCAGATTTGTCCTCAGAAACTTGGAAGTGGAAAAGCAGCAATTAAAGAAACCCAGCCCAGGCCCCAGATGGAAATGTGGGTACAGAGGCAGCTTTCTAAGAATGTGATGCAACGCCCCACCCTGGGGCCTCATCGCCCTGTTCTGTGGATGGAGCAACTGCCGGGGAGCTTGCTTAAGGCGCCTGCCACGGTCGGCTGCTCCCTCCTCTCTGGCCCCAGCATTTCCCAAGAGCCCACAACACACACAGCATCTCCTCAGCAACCTGGGGGCTGCTTCCCCTCCTGCCCAGACAGGAGGTGGTATGGTGGGGTGGAGGCTGCCCTCCCACCCGGCATGAACCGGCTCGATGAGGCCACACACCCGGAGAGGAAGGAAGGGAGTTACCACGATGCCACCTGCCTGTGTGGTGTCTTTGCCATTCTGTCCAAAGGAGCGTATTCAGGTGGCTGCTGGGACTGCTGACAACTAGAAAGTAAAATCCAGCAAAGGTGGTATACTTACTCGGGAAGGGGTTCCCCCCCAGCACTCCCCTCCTTGGGCTGGGAGGTCAGAGGTAGGACTGTGTCTGGAGAACACTGCTCCCAGGAAGCTAAGCAACTTACACACCACACACAAACGTCCTAGAGCTCTGCAAACACGACTTTATGAACCGTTCAGAGGGAAGCGCTAGATAGTTTGCTAGGTCATCACTGTAAGTAGAGAAGCCGCTTCCTTGGTGCTTTTGGAACTCAGGCCATTGAGAAGGTAGAGATAAAGTCACTGCACCCTCCAAGAGGGTCCCGGCCCAAGGGTCAGGATAAAGTCCTGTGGCAACTGATGTTTGCTTTTGCTAAGGATGTGAGTCAAAGTGACATGGGGTAACTGAGGGCAGTTGTGGCCTTGGAGTAGGAATGGGGTGTAGACAGCTGGGCCGGCCTTTGTGCAGCTGGAAGTTGGGGAGCAGAGGGTAAGATGGGAGGCAGCTGAAGTTAGATGGTGAGGGTATTGAAGAATGGGCCATTTCCATGTTATCATGAACTCAGGAGCCACTGAAGGTGCTTCAGCGAGGTAGCAATCTAAGGAGTAAAGTTATCTAGGGATGCCAGGCTGACATTAGACGTTAGATGGAAGAGGAGGGGAGACCACAAACCAGGAGGGGAAGGTGCCTGTGGTGTTAAAGATGACTTGATCAAAATCCTGCTTTCATGGGTAAATGCCTGGTTGTCTGTGTCAGGTGGTAACATGGGGGAAGGGGCAGAATTTCAGACCAGAGGCTCCTAAGCCTCCATCTCTTATGCCCAGGCTCAGGCTGCCCTGCTGCCAGCTGGGCATCCACATTGTAGCTATAGAAAAACAGAACACACCCTCATCTCGCCTTCCCGTTATTCTGCTAGAGTCAAAGAAACCAGGTTCACCCTTGCTGCCTGGCTCAGCTGGCGCATCCTAGCAGGGACTTCCACATTGTCCTCTTGGGGGAGGTGGGATGTTGAGGTAGACACACCCACTAATTGGCTGTTTGATGGAGAACTGTTTCTGCTCAGCCAGGAACAGTGAGACAGGCACAGACTTAGACAAATAGCATGTCAATGCTCTCTGTCGTAATTTGGTTTCAGTTGTTTCAATACTGGAAGGTGGGTTGCTTATGAAGAACAGAAGGTTCTGAAGGCTGGAAGAGGCAGAATCTGGGGGGTGAACCAGATGACGGTTTGTGCTGTGTCAGAGCATATCACTTGGAAAGGGAGAGAGGTGGGGGTGGGAAGAGGAGGAGCGAAAGGGAGAGCTTAGGGGCAAACTGATTTTTCTATCAGGAAGTCCTTCCTATAATAAACTCAATACTTCTGTTGGGGTAGAGCCCTCATGACCTAAATCACCTCTATAGACTCCTGCTGTGTGAACTGTCTCTGCTGAGACATGTGCAAACATCTACCCAGATTAAAGCAATGGCTCCATTCAAATCCAGCTTGGCAAACCAGTGAGCTCACTGGGTTTAGTTACCAAACACAGACGAGAGGGTCAATTACAGGAGTGTAGGTGACCCCCCAAGCAGCTGTATCACGGTGACATCCTACCACAGCATAACTGACAACTTCCCTGTAGCTGCACAGATGGAGCACCTGCCCCCTTGGGCTAACCTTCCACCTGATGTCCCTAGGCACAGAACTAACAGAAATCTTCCTGTTTCCCCTACCCCAGTACTGGGATTACAGGTGTCTGCTACCATGCCTGGCTGAAAATATGCTTAATATAAAATATGTTAAGCTGGGTGTGTTGGTCCACACTTGTCATTTCGGCACTTGGGAGATGGAGGTATACGGATCAGAAGTTCAAGGTCATCCTTGGCTGCAAGGCAGGTTTGAGGCTAGCCTGGGCTACATGAGACTGTCTCAAAACCAAACCAAGACCAACGCGTGGATACTTCATTCCTCCTTAGAATAGGGAACAAAATACCCATGGATGGAGTTACAGAGACAAAGTTTGGAGCTAAGATGAAAGGATGGACCATCCAGAGACTACCCCACCCAGGGATCCATCCCATAATCAGCCACCAAACCCAGACACTATTGAACAATGCCAGCAAGATTTTGCTGAAAGGACCCTGATATAGCTGTCTTGTGTGAGATTATGCCAATGCCTGGCAAATACAGAAGTGGATGCTCACAGTCATCTATTGGATGGAACACAGGGCCCCCAATGGAGGAGCTAGAGAAAGTACCCAAGGAGCTGAAGGGGTCTGCAACCCTATAGGTGGAACAACAATATGAACGAATCAGTACCCCCAGAGCTCATGTCTCTAGCTGCATATGTAGCAGAAGATGGCCTAGTCGGCCATCATTGGGAAGAGAAACCCCTAGGTCTTGCAAACTTTATATACCCCAATACAGGGGAACGCCAGGGCCAAGAAGTGGGAGTGGGTGGGTGGGGGAGCAGGGCAGGGGGGAGGTTATAGGGAACTTTCGCAATAGCATTTGAAATGTAAATAAATATCTAATAAAAAAAAAAGAAAAAAGTTAGGAGAAAAAAAAAAAAACCAAACCAAACCAAACCAGACCAGAAATCCAAGACTAATAACCAAAGCATTTTAAGAGGCTGGAGCAGGATTTCAAGCAGAATCTTGGTTAAAATTATGTGTGTGCATTTACTTAGACAGAAAGGACTAAGTTGGGGGGGTGCACTTTCATGAAGCCCACCATCTCTGGGTGGTCAGGCTTTGACTGAGCTCTGCCGCTCATTTCTAGTTTCCTTTCCCTCGTTTTGGAATGAATAGCTGCAATGGATTCATTTACTCTCTCTTGACTTTTTTTTTTCTGTATTAAGATCAATTATAAAGAAAAGCGACAAGAACATTTTCCCAAAGGAGGCACGGAGAGACACTTCCTCTCCACCCCAAACAACCTACACCAAAAGAAGGACCCTGGAACTAAGCAAAGGCCTGGAGGTGACAGTCATGCTGAAGCCAGTTCCAGCAGGCATGCACATTTGCCAGTGTGGATATCTGCATCCCACTTAGGAAATCTGTCTCCCCACAAGGTGGGTAACTTTAAGGTCTGGGTTCCTGGGTGTCTCAGGACCCTCCCTATTCTATAGGTATCATTGCATCTCTGCCATGCCAGGCTGCCGGATGTGGAGATGACTGTGATGATGTTGGTAGACGGTATGCAAATGAGTTTCTCCAGACCGCTCTAGGTTCCATCTCGTCCTTGCTATGTAGACTTCAGCTTTTTCCATCGCTTGCCTCAGTGGGGGTGTGGAGACGTGCCCACCTCTGCAGACACTTCACCAGTCTCAGATGGGGTCAGGCACAGGCCAGTCCTGCCCCGCACGGATGATGGCAGGCAGAGATGCCCCATAGAGACCAAGCCTATGCCCTCCTTTGGGCCTCTTACCACAGGCTGTCTTAGACAAGATCGACCCCTTCAGAAGGGCACTCATTCATTATCATCATGGAAAGGTAACAGAGATGACTCTGAGCGTGTCTGTGGATTCTCAGAACTGAGCAGCACAGCATTCCAGTCACCTGAGAGGAAGGGACTGATCTGCCTTCCTACTTTACAACAAAGGAGGCGGAGGGGCAAAGAGGCTCTGGCTTCTGTCCAAGGCTACACAGCTAGAATGTGGCTCGGTCTGGCTTTTCTTGGCCACAAGAATTCTAGATTCTCCTCCAGCCCTACTTATGCCAGCACAGGTCAGTCCAGGATCCAAGGGGGGACATAGACTTGAGAACGTGGTTATTATGGGAGACATTAAACCAAAGGTGGCTCCTGTGAGGTGGGGACATTTACACTGCGCTTTGGCCCATCCAATGGCACGTGCCGGGTTCCACATTAGGTAGATGTATGGGTTCGGAAGACATTGACTGACACAGTGTGGATCTGGTGGCATGTTTCCAGAAGATCCTTGGTCTTCTAGGGCTAGGCTACTGGGAAATGATGGAACCTCTGTGCGCGCGCGCTCATGTGTGTGTGTGTGTGTGTGTGTGTGTGTGTGTGTGTGTGTTCCATTATGACATTTTATTTAAACTGATAACTCAAACAGTATATTTTGATCAGTTTCTCTTCCCCATCTCCTCCCAGATCCTTCCATCTCCCCATCCATCCAACTCCATCTTCTTTTTATCTTTGAACAACACACACACACACACACACAAAACAAACAAAACCAAACCAAATCCATAAAAAAACAAAACTGGAAACCATACTATATAAGCAGAAGACCAACAGAATGAAAAATGTCCAAACAAGGCCAGGCACACTTGGGAGGCAGAGGCAGGTGGATCTCTGCCAGTTTGAGCTGGTCTATAGAGTGAGTTCCAGGACAGCAAGGCTACACTGAGAAACCCTCGATCGAAAAACAGAAAAAACAAAACAAAACAAAAACAAACAAAGCAAT
Source organism: Mus musculus (assembly GCF_000001635.26). Lineage (NCBI taxonomy): Eukaryota > Metazoa > Chordata > Mammalia > Rodentia > Muridae > Mus > Mus musculus. Next base: position 115,514,798 of record NC_000072.6, on the reverse strand, counting down.
ATGTGACAAAAATAAAAATCTACACAGAAACCACTGAGCTGGCTCTGTGCTGGCCCTCCACTGCTGAGCATGGGGCCTGCCCTTAGCTGTGGTTTAAATACCCACTGAGATTCTATTGTAGAAAATTGACTTTTCCTCGGCAAGCAGTTGTCAGGTGGAGAGAGCTTCTTGATGAGGGATGGGAGACTCTATCCACTTCTTCTCAGTGCTGTGACCCCATCTGTCTTGAAGGCTCTGTGCATGCTGCCACAGTCTCTGTGGTTCACACATGCATCCTTGATGTCATCCATCCCCTCCGGCTCTTACAATCTTTTTGTGTCCCTCTCCCTGAGCCCTGAGCCAAGGGGTTTTATTGCCTTCATGACTGAGTGCTCCAGAGTGTCTCTGCACATTGTCCAGTGTGGGTCTCTGTATTTGTTCCCATCTACTGCAAGAGGAAGCCTCTCTGGTGACGGCAGAGGAAGGCACGGATCTATGGGTGTAGCAGGATGTCACGAGGAGCCATTTTATTGCTGTGCTCCTTTAGGAAAGCAATCATATTTGGTTTTCCCTTAGGTTTGTGGCCTCTCTAGTCTTAGGTTCTTGGTCACTAGCATCGTCAGACATGGGTTTCATTTCATGGAGTGGGCCTTAAATCCAAGTATATAGTGGTTGGTTGATCCACATGGTTCATGCCATTATTACAGTGTCATATTGTGCATGCAGGATACCATTGTGGATCCTAGGTTAATGGCTCCCCTTCTTTTCTGGTAGCAGGCCGAGTATCTTCCAGTATCACTCGTCAGAAGGAGTGAAGGCTATAGTTAGGCACCAGGTTGACTTCTCCATGTTCAATGAGATAGGTAAGTGTTGTCTTCAGCAATAGGGTTTTACCATCAATTTGTGGAGAGAAGTTAATAGCCTGGCAGTATCCCGGGTTGTTTAGGGGTTTCCATGGGGATCCTTTGGTCAATGACTCATTTAGATGTAACCCAAGGTGCACTTGAAGTTTTACTTGATAGCAAAAGGTGTCTAGTTGGGGAATTATCTCCCTTGTTGTTTGGGGATTCCATTTAGAGTTATTTCATATATGTATATATTTTAAGATGCTTCTACAATATCAGGTTTCTATATGAGGCCTCATATGGCCCTTAGTGTAACTTATCACTCGCTTGCTTTATTTCTTCCCTTGTCTTCTCTTCCTTCCCCTCCTCCATTTAATCCCTCTCTTCTAGCCTCTCCCCATCTCTCTATGACTATATATTCTAGGGAAATGGTGGACCCTTTAAGGGTTTAGTGGGAGGAAGTTAGGTCATTGGGGATATGCTCTTGGAGACTGGTGGTTGATAATTGCCAACTTGACAGGATCTAGAGTCATCACAGAGACAAGTCTCTGGGCACATTTGTGAGTGATTATCTAGATTGGGTTAACCACTCTAAGTGTGGGTGGCACCATTTCACAGGCTGTGGTCCCAGAATGAATAGAAAGAGGAAAGGGACCTGAGCACAAGCATCGTTGCTGCCTGAACCAAGATGCCCTGCAAGCAGCTGCCTCACGCTCTGTTGCGTGTCTTCCCCACCACGGATTAGAACCTCAAGCTGTAAGAGAAACCTGTCTTAAGTTGCTTCTGTCAGGTATTTTACCACAGCGATGAGTAACACAACAGGTATTTAGATCTTAGTCTCTTAGCAGAATGATCTTAGCCTCTCCTCCCTGATCTTTTGCTTACTGACTGGAAAGCATCACATGATACCCACTGTTATGGTCTGCCTTGCCAATGGGGCAAGCCATCACAGGCTACAACTGAAGCTATGAGCCCAAATGAACCTTTCCTCCTTATAAGATGATTGGCTCAGGTATTTTGTCATAGTGACTGTACCTATGAGGGTTGTAGACTCATTTGCAACCGTAGGCTTTACATAGAGCGACCAATCCCTGGTCTCTTAGGGTAGCAGTCTAAGTTGATTAAGATCACCAACGTGGGCCAGGTAGATAGTTCAACTGGTATAATACTTGCTTCACAAACATGAGGACCCGAATTCAATCCCTAAAACCCACATAAAAGTGCTGACTATGGAACATCCCTGGGGCTGGCTGGTCAGCCAGTTGATCCTAGCTGGTGTTTTCCAGGCCAATGAGAGACCATGTGTCAAAGGAAGTGGATAGCGTTCTTGAAGACAGCACCTGAAGTGGACCTCTAGTTTCTGAATATACTGACACCTATATGCACCCATGGATATTGTCTAATATCCTAAAAAGCCCAACCATCAGTAGGCTAATTAACTAAGAGTGTTTGTGTGTGTGTGTGTGTGCTAAAATATGTTGTTTGGGATATAAATAAGTGATATATATATGTATATATATACATATATATATCAATCACAGGTATGTGTATATATATATATATATATCTCACAAGGTTTCTTTGTGGTTTGAAAAAAAGTTTAAAAATACCCTTAGGCAGATAACCATTTATGGAGCTTCTAACAGGGTCTCCAGAGGCTGCAATGGGCTGGCTGAATTCTCCTGGTGCCTGCACCCCTGTGGCTCTTGCCCCTCCTCCAGGTGTGAGGAAATTAATTCAGGTCAAGGGCAGGTCAAGGGACTTGACTGAAGCCACTAGGCTTCCAAGTGTCAGATTCTGATAGGACACGAGACTCCTAGGCACTGGCTGTCTCACATTTGGCCCCTTGGCTAGGCTGCTGACCTGGTGGGGCTCTAATAAGGACCCTGGGGTGAATGCAGACAAATGCTCCCACCCCACTCACACATCCCATCTCCTTAGGAGACACTGGACAAGGACTTACGCTCTCATCTCTGCACTTAGTAACATAAAGTCTTGGCTTGTCACATTCTGTGCCTGACCTCAGTTTCCTCCACTATAAGAGGAAGTGATGACATCTCGTGCATCCCGGGAATGCTGGGACCATGTGAAATCCTGCATGACCATTGGATTCCATATATCCACTGTCTTGTCCTGTGACTGCTACTCCATGGATCAGGCTTACTGTGTTTGTATCCAGGGAGCCTAGCATTGTTTACTGCAGCCTCTGACTGGCAAACCCTTGACCCAAACTGTTGCTCAATGCTGGTCCTGATCATATGAGCCTTTGCGCCAGAACTTGGGTCCCCTGAGTCCCCATGGCCTGATCCTAAGACGCTGGGTTCTGGGCATGTGGCAATCATTGCTTCACATGGTGGCTGCTCTTCTTGCAATGGGTATGGAGCTGGCCAGGAGCTGGTGTCCATGTGCCTTGTGTCCCAGGTGGGTTGCTGTGCAAAAGAATTGCTAAACCCAGCCTGTGACCCTGGCATTCAGAGCGCTCAGGCCAGGGCTGGGCACATTCCCCAGGGTCTGACATGGGTAGGGGTGCATGACACGTGACCTCTCTCTTCTGTTCCCATTCTTTACTAGGGAGGCCTGAGTTCTAACCTAGGGTCCCCAGGTCTAAGCCTGAGTCTGTGGGCAACATGCCCCTCCCTTGCCCATAGCAATGGGATTGATGTAAGAGTCCACTTTAGACACTATCCAAAGCAGGTGCTAGACATGTGACAACTTCCCTGGTGACCTTGGATCAATTTTTTTCCTCTCTTGAGTTCAGTTTCTTTATTTTATACATGATATCTGATGCCCTCTAGGGGCCCTTCCAGCTCTCAGAGCTGGTCCCAAACTGGACAACCTTGGGTGGTGTCAACCATTGGGAAAAAACAACAACAGAGATGCAAAACAAGCAAAATTTCACTTGGGTCTTCACTTGAGCTCCTGGTAAGTGACTAAGAGGCCTGTGACTCCTTACACATAGCTTTCAAGCAGTAAGAAAGTTACTCCTCCTGCTGGGGCACAGTTAGGTCTCAACCCATGATCAATGTTAGCGTGCCTGAGCCACTCTCAGCCACTGGAACCTCTCTCCAGTGCCAGCCCATTGCTCACCTCTCCTTCAGTCTTTTCATTCAACTTTCAAAATGCAAAGCAAGCTCTTGGGGAAGGGGCTAAGGCTCAGGCATTGCCGTGTGCTGGCTCCCAACTTGTAGTCGACCAAACCTGGGTACCTATACCTACCAGCTTTATTCCACCTCTGAGAAGTGGTGGCCACGGTACATGGTGGATTCTGTTGTCCATGGTCCTGCGTTGTCCCCTAACAGTAAGTAGGCTGGCCCATGGGACCAAGACGACCTGGAGGGAGTGGTGACTTTCCACTTCCTCCAAGCCTATGCCATAAAGGTTTTGTTTAAGGTTTGTTTATTTTATGGTGATGGGGACCAAACCCAGAAATTCCTGTGTACTGGGAAAGCATTGTACAGCTGAGCTGCACCCCAGCCCTACCGTGCTATTTTAGATCTGAGGGAGGCCAGCAGCCAAACCCGGACACTCAGGCAATGGATAAGGGGGAACTGTGACCCTCTGCCATTAGCCTGTGTTACAGTCTGTGAAGGCCATCACAGAACATAACAGCCTGGGTGGCATAAACAACACAGACTGCTTTTTTTTTTTTTTTCCTTCTGGGTTCAAGACCAAGGTGCCAGCAGGGTTGGTTTCTGGGAGGGCTTTGGCTTGACGATGGCTGGTTGGCTTCTTGCTGTATTCTCACATGACCTTTCTCTGGGTGCATGCTTCTGACATCTCCTCCTTTGGTAAGGACAAATTCTTTCTGTATTGAGAACATCTTTCTGACCCCAGTTAACCTTGATCACCTCCTTGAAGGTCCTAATCCTCATGCAGTCACACTGAGGGACAGGATTTCAACACAGGAACTTTAGGTGGACACAAGTCAGTCCAGAATGTCATGGGAGTGAGTGATCTTGGACGCAAAGCCCAAGGTCCAGCTGACCTTTAGATACTACAGTCCCAACTCCTCAACTAAGCTGCCTCCAAATATCTGAGCTTCAGACACTGCATGAGGTGAAGACTCTGTGGGAGAATTCCCAGCCGATCCCAGGACACCCGGGATGAGCATCGGCCAGTGAGAGCATCTCTCCACAGACAGAGGTTACTTCTCCCAGTCTCCACTGCCTCATTTCCTCCAGTCTCTTGAGCCACTCACCCAGACAAGACTGCTCTCAATCCCTGCCTCAGGCTCTGCTTTCTGGTGACTTCAGTATAAGATCTCCTGGTGGGGGGCGGGGTGTCTTATAATGATGGCAAGATAGCTCAGTGGGTAGAGGCACTTGCTGCCAAGCAAGATGACCTGCATTAGAACCCAGGGACATATGCAGCAGAAGACAAGAACTGACAACCACAAGCTGTCCTCTGATGTGCCATGGAACATGAGGAACCATTCTACCCCTATAAAAACCCCAAATAAATGTATTTAAATGTTTAAAAAACATTTATTTATTTTTCTTACAATATATTTTATGCATATTTCCTCACCTCCAACCCCTCCATCTCCCAACCATCCAACTTCATATTCTTTCTCTCTTTCTCCCACCCTGCAAAAGAAAATCCAAACAAACAAAGTAAGACAAAAAAAAAAATGCCAAACAAAACAAAATGAAACAAAATATACTCTCTCACAGAAAAACCGAAAACAAAACACAGAGTCCATTTTGTGTGGGTCCGCTGCTCCTAGGCAAGGGGCCTGCCTGCCCTGGTGTGGAGTGTGGTTGATAAACCCAGTGACACTCCATTGGAAAGAACTGATTTTTCCTTGGCCAGCAGGGATGTTTCAAATAGGCTTCTTGGTTAGGACTGGGACCCTGGTTCCACTCCCCCCTCTCAGATCCCATCTGGCTTGAACCTGTGCATGCATGGTTTCTATGAGCTCCTACGTGCATCAGTACTGTTGTGTCCTTGGACTCATCTGTCCCCTCTGGCTCGTACAATCTTTCTACCTTCTCTTCCACATAGCTGCCTGGGCCTTGAGGGGAGAGTTTGATGAAGACATTCCATCTCTGACTGCTCCAAAGTCTCTCGCCCTGCACATTGTGCAGTTGTTTGTCTGTCTCTGTGTTAAGTCCCATCCACAGCAAGACACTTCTCTGCTATGGATCAGGTGAGGCAGTGAGTTCTTAGGAGTAACTTTATTGTTTTTTTTTTTTTTTTTTCTTTATAATAGTGGTAGACCCATGGCCTCTCTAGTCTTAGGTTCTTGGTAACTTTAGCATAGTCAGTTATGTCATGGAGTGGTCTTTAAATAAAAAAAAAAAAAATAGAGGTTGGTTTCTCCCATACCACCTGTGCCACTACTACACCAGCCTGCCTTGTAGACAGGTCACTGTTGTAGGCTGCAGGCTTCATAGCTGGATGAGACTGAGGACCTTTCTCCTACAGGAGTGGGCAGGGTGTCTTGAACCATAAACACTGGTCAGTGGGGGGAAGCTTCTAGACAGACACCGGCTCAACTTTTCCACATTTGATGATTTAAATAAGTGTTGTCCCCAGCAATAGGGCCTTACCATCAGGCCGTGGAGATCAACCAATAGCCTTGGCAATAGCCTTTGGTGCTTGAGGGGTTCCAGGCAATTACCTTGGCTAATGACTCAATAATATGTAACCCATTCAATGGGCACTGGAGATTTTACTTGGTGGCATAAGATGTCTAATTGGAGCACCGTCTCCTCTATCATTTGGTGACTCCCTTTAGAGCCTTTCGTACATGTATATACTTGAGAAAGCATCTTTTTCAGATGGCCTTTAGAGTTAGCTGTCCCTCCCCATATCCCCTGTGTACCCTTCTCTCCTATCCCTCTCCCTATTTAATCTATTTAATCCTTCTTTTCTAGTTTCTCCTTTATTTGTCTATAACGTTACATGTTACTTCCCCTTCCTTGGGGGATTCTCTCCCTGGTCCCTTACTAGATACCTAACTTCTATGCTTGGTTATCCAGATTGCAGCATACATATGTAAAACTTAAGGCTAATGTCCACATATAAGAGAAAACAAGCAATATTTGTCTGTTTGGGGTCTGGGTTACTTCACTCAGGACGGTTGTTTCTAGCTTCATCCGTGTACCTGCAATTTTCATAATTTCGCTTTTCCCAACAGCTGAATATTATTCTAGGTGTAAATGTACTGTGTTTTCAACATCCATTCATTAATTTATGGAGATCTCAGCTGTTTCCAGTCTCTGGCTATTATGAGATGTGTAAGCATCTCTGAAGTAAGATGTAGAGCCTTTGGGTAGATGCCCAAGGGTGGTAGAGCTGGATCTTGGGGTAGATCTACTCCCAGCTTCCTGAAGAACCTCCACACTGATTTCCACAGTGGCTGTAAAAGTTTGCACTCCCACCAGAAATAGATGAGTGTTCCTCTTTCTCTGCACCCCCAATAGTATGTGCGGTCATTTCCCAAAGTAGTTCTGCTTTGTGAGTTCTTTGTATATTCTAGGTACTCACCCTCCAGGAGGTGTATACTTGGTATAGATCTTTACCTGTTCTGTAGGCTGTCACTTTGCCCAAGTGATGGTGGCCTTTGCTGTACAGAAGTTTTTTAGTTTCATAAGGTCTCATTTATTGATTGCTGGTCTTAATGTCTATGATGTCAATGTCCTGTTCAGAAAGTCCTTTCTTGTGCCAACAAGTTGGAGCCTATTTCTCTTCTAAAGGACCTACAGGGGGCGGGGAAAGACTTATGGCATGGAGCTCTGGCACAGAGCTTCTGAACTCTTTCTGGGTGGTCCTTAGGAAGCCCTTCACATAGAGTTTGCTGCTTCCAGAAGTTTCCCAGTCTATGGGCCAAGGCCTGTTTCTAAAAGTTGCTGAGATATAAGACAAGTGGGAGGCCTTTCATGGCCTTTCTCAGTCCACACTCAGATAGCTCCACCCTGCTGTGCCCTGGGGAAGGCCTTACTCTGAACTATGCGGGCTCTCATCAATGCTGTCCTCGCCCATTGGTTTTGGGTGGCTTAGTCAATGGGACTCACAGGATCTCAGGAAGTGAAAGAGATGGACCTGGGTCTTATTTCCTCGCCCCTCTTCCCTGAAGGTCACCATGGGCTGGCTACCTCTTTGGACCAAAGTCAGGCTCCTGACAAACTGTCTTCTTCCTACAGAGGTTCCCTTCCATGTTCTGTGACTCATGCCACTGTGTCAAGCCCTGGGTTTTACCAGTCAGTGAATGTTCCTCCACTTGCTCAGCTCCAATGACCCAGCTCCAGTGGCCCAACTCCAGTAGCACAGCTCCAGCGACCCAGCTCCAGTGGCCCAGCTCCAGAGAATGACCCAGCTCCAGTGACTTTGCTACAGTAACTGAACTCCAGTGGCTCAGTTCCAGTGACCCAGCTCCAGTGGATCAGCTTCAGTGACCTAGCTCTAGTGGCCCATCTCAAGTGATCCAGCTCCAGTGAATGACCCATCTCCAGTGACCCATCTCCAGTGACCCATCTCCAGTGACCCATCTCCAGTGACCCATCTCCAGTGGTCCAGCTCCAGTGGTTCAGATTCAGTGATCCAGCTCTAGTGGTTCAGATCCAGTGATCCAGCTCCAGTGGCTCAGTTTTAGTGGCTTAGTTCCAGTGGCCCATCTCCAGTGACCCAGCTCCAGTGTGCCTTTTGTTCTCTAGCAGGCCCTAACACAGTTCTGTTCTCATGGTCCCTTGCTGTGGTGGAAAGAATGACATGTTGCTCAAATGACTATAGTGGTTCCAAGCACTGTGCTCCTTTCCAGGCCACTTCCAAGTGACACTCCTACCCCATTATGATGTGAGGCTCCTGGCTGTACTACAGGAACAGGATGTGACATCAGAGGAAGCCCCCTAGGGCTCTGCAACCCTCAGCACAGTGATTGGTTATGGATTGTACAAAGTGACCTTGGCCCAGCCAATCAGGTTGAAGTTTGCTATGTGTCCCCTGGCAATCCCTGCAGAGTCTGGCCTGAGATCTCCATGCCCACATGGGGCTTTGTGTGGTGTGAAAGCTTCATCTTGAGCTCAGGTGCAATGTGTGTCGATACCTTCATCTTTTCCTCAGCCAACTTCAAAGAATATATGTCTTTGGACAAAACTCAACAGTTCCATGCCTCGGTTACATCTTACAAAGTAGCATGGTGGGTGTGGGGTGTGACTCAATGGTGCCTTTCCTATCTTGGGAGAGGCCTTAGGTTCCATCTGCAGCAGGCTTGGTGGCAAGTACAAAAGTTGCCAGTCACCTTGAGTGGATTCTTCAGAGATCAGTTCATGAAAAGAGGCTGAAGCCAAGGCTTAAAGCAACCTTTGGCTTTCCTGGGCCCTGTGCGTTCTGAGACCCAGATGTAACTCAGTGTCTCTGGGCCATGGAGTGGTGGAACAACTGAAGTGTAACCGTACTTCTTTACCCAGGCTTTGCTCCCCTGCTGGCTTCTGGGATTGTTACCTTGGGGCTCTGTTCCACAGGCTTACAAGAGGAACCTCTGAGGGCTCAGTCTCTCAGAACTGTAGCTCAAACATGAGTTCCCTGGATAGGGCCACAGTGGCTGCTGGGTCCAGGGACGTGCCATGCTGGGAGGGTTATGAGGAGTGGGTGGGTGTGGTGCTCATATACTTAGCTTAATCTTTCCTCCGAAGCCTTGGCGATCTTTGAGGAGACTGCCCCAGGACCCCTTGCAAACAGTCATGTGGTCGCAGCCAAGCCTGGAAACTCCAGGAAACAGATCCGGAATCAAAGAGCCTTCCATAGCACCACGGCCCCCTGGTAGTCTGAGGTCCTCATTCCCCAGTGAGTTTCCTTGAGTTCACACTTCCCTCTTCCCACACTTCCCTTTAGAAAGTGCAAACATGCCAGTGTCTGAGAGGCTGTTCAGCATCTCTGCTCTGCTTCATTTCCCACAGAGATGTCATGAGAGCCCTGGGTGCCACCCCCAGCAGACAACAGAAATAGCACTTCTAGGATCAGGCATGATCGCTTGAACATTGCTGAGCTTGCCTTTCTGCCTCTTCTACCTACAAAACCCTTCTGTCCCGTCTTTGTTAGATGAACCTCCAAGACCAGGCTGAGCTGCTGCCTCCTCTGTTCACCAGGCTGGGTTAGGGATCCCACAGGATCTTATATGTTCTGTCTTCATCCATGTTGCCCTGGCTGGGTCAGGCCTGGACCATGGTTACCCGGGTGTCCCAGTAACGAGGATCTGGCACACAGTAGGTGCTCTGCACATGCTCACCATGCTCTTGGGTGAACGCATTGCCCTTATGTTGATAGCCATGAGTGCTAACCTGAGGCCTTGGTCTGGGTTCCTGTGTAGAGATGTGGGGATAACTGATAAAGCTTTGGGGGTGGACAGAGAGAAGCAAGGGACCGATCTGGGTGAGGGTTGCTGGGGGGGATGAAGGCATCCTGGCAAACCCAGTCTGTCATGCGCAATGTCAAAGCAGAATCCTAGTTTGAGAAGGGTCTCAGGTAGAGGGATGGGGGTCGGTAGGCTGGGGCCCAAGTGGAGGGTGAGGGGTATAGCTGTGGCAGCCTCTCTGTGCCCTCTCTACCTTGAAGCAGACCTTCCAGCCACAGCTCTGTATGGTGCAGTATGGACACCACTCTTCTTTGTGTTTACCACCACTCAGCAGCAACAGAGCCTGACCCAGAGCTGCTCAGTGGTCTGAAGGAAAGAAAGGAATGGATCAGTGGGTAAGATAAGGAATGGATAGTGGCGGTCATGCTAGCAAACACTGCTCTCTGGGAGGATAAATTAGGAGTCTATAGACCTCTGGGAGGGAGTCCAAATGAGACAGGGAAGGAAGGAGGGAGGGAAGGGAAGGGGAAAGGGAAGGAGGGGAAAGAGAGATAGAGAGAATTATGCATATACAACACACACACACACACACACACACACACACACACACACACACACACACTCTCTCTCTTGTCAGGCTGGGCAGGACTGGAGAACAGAGAAGTCAGCCATGGCTGGGGCCACCTGGGCAGGTGACCCTGAAGAAAGGCTCATTTCACATGCTGTATGGGGTGGGGAGACTCCCCAGGCCCCAAGGCCCCGTGGCTGTGGGAACAGCTTCCTTCCTGGGCCTGTGGGATTGCGTGACTCCCGGAATGCTGGGCTCAGGGTGTGGAAGCAAGCAAACGCCATTAGGCCTATCACTGATCTAGAGGCGCAGATATGGAAGTTTGAGGAGGCCCAGCCGGCTCTGCCCAACTGTAAAGAGACGTGATTGAGGCGGGTCATGGGGAGGTGGCAGTGATTAAGGGGGGGGGGTGGTTGAGGCCTGCTGACTTCCTGCATAGCAGGCAGGGTGACAGAGGAAGCCCGTGATGGGGATTAGTCATGGCACCGCCTTCTCATGGAGCCCATAAACCCAGGACTTCAATATCTCCAAGAGAGAACACCTGGCCCAGCCCACAAGTCATTTCCACTTTGGAAGTAGCTGCCCTGAGGCCTGACTCTGACATGGTTGAGGTTGGGTAGACAGCAGCCCTAAGCAGAGTCATAGCACTTCTGAGGCTCTCTGGGCCCTTTCTCTTCCCAGCATCCCATGGAACTCCTAGACAGCCTTGTAGGAGGACCTTAACTGCCATCCCATGGACAAGAACACAGGGCCCAGATTTTCAGGATAGAAAAGGGTGGGAGGGAGATCGCAGGGACACAGCGCAAGCTACTGAGTGTCAGTCGCTGCAGACCTAGGTTTGGACCCTGGCTTAGGTCCAGGGCCACAGGTGGAGGTGATCAAATGGAGACATGGGCCAATAGGGAGAAGGGACTTAAGAAGAAAAGGACTCTGCCCTTGGGCCTTGCCACCTTTGCGGTTATAAAACTCTAGAAGGTAAGGTGTATTCTGAGAAGTATTCCTTACAGTGACCAGATAGAGTAAAGATTTATGAAGGAGGCAGGACAAGGCACATCCTCTCTGTGGTGCATGTGTCTAGGTATGAGAGGCGCTGGATGGGACTTCCTGTATCTGGGGTGAGGACCATCCATGGAGGCCTCTAACCCTCCACCCTGGGGGTCATTGGCCCTGCCAATTTGAAGGGTTGTCAGTGTTACCGATCCAGAAGACTAAGTTCCAGTCTTAGCGTCATTGCTTACATGCCTTTGAAGAACTTTGAAATGGATACAGTCCTCACTGTTGAAATGGGTTGACACATGTCTCTGTCTGGGATGACTTAAGAACTGGCAGCTGGTTGGGAGTAACTTCTCCAATGGCCCCAGCACAAAAATAGTGCCTGATAAATATTTGGAGAATCTTTTCAGGGATAAAAAGAAAATAAGAAAAAAAAAATGTGTCAAGCTGCCTGTCGACTTCAGTGGGGGAGATGGGGCCTGGAGAGTCAAGATGGCTCCTCTACTGCCCTTTACTGTGGTTGATGCGTGGTTGGCAGTACTTTCTCCCATGACCCTCCTGTATCTTCCAGCTCATCGCACCCTGAAGATCCAGATTCCCATTGCATCCCATAGCGATTTAGACACCTGACCTGGGGTCCTGCAGGTAATCTTTTCCCAGGAGGTGAAGCACCACCACACAGCTTGTGTGACCAAGTCAAAACTTGATCATTGTCTTCTGCACTCCCCAAGACTGTTCCCACATCTGTCTGTTCCCTCTGTTTCTATGACCAAAGCCATCCCCTCCCACCGCTGCTACCACTTGTGGTCTTCCCATCACCCTTGTCTTCCCAGTGGCTGGCCAAGGGATCTCAAGTCGAGTATCAGCTATGCTACTTTCTAGCTTGGAAGGTCGGATCTCGGATGTTCCCCCAAAGCCTCACGTGTTAAGGTCTGGTTTCCAGGGTGATGGCTCAAGGAGGACGACAGGGGAACTTTGAGAAGCAGGACCTTGGAGGCCTTAGGTCATCATGTGTATTCCTGAGGGGACTATAGATAGGGCCTCAGCTTGCTCCTCTCATTGTTTTCTGGTTTGCAATATAGCCACCACTGTGCACAACCTCATCACAGCCCCAAGCAATGTGACCAACCAGCCATGGATTTGAAAGCCCTGAACCTGAGCCAGAACAAACCTTTCCCTTTACAGATGTGACTTTCTCAGGAAAGCAAGCATAGCTGCTGAAGGTCTTCTATGGCTTCCCACTCTCCCTAGGATGAGCTCCAGCCTCACTGGTCTGGTTTGCCGAGCTCTCTTAGCCTGATTGATTTTGTTCTGCTGCTCTGACTCGCTTCTTCCAAGTGCCCTAGGCTTAGTGAAACAGAAACACTGCTTTCCCCATATGCCTTTGCACACGAGCCCCTCACCTAGCGTTTCTTTCTTTCTTGTTTCATAAATCCTCCTTTGAGACTTGGTCTCCAATGTCACCTCCTCTGTGAAGCCAAGTTGACTTTCTTCCCCACTTTCACGGGACTGGAAAGCCCATAGCTCAGCCTGCCTGGGAAATTTCAAATAATCCCTTCTGATATTAGGTGGCAGCTGACACCAGCTGGAAGATGAGGTTATCTTCACTTGCAATCTGTCCCCAGCACTAACCCTTGGGGTGGGGGTGGGGAGCAGAGTGGGCAGTGCTGGCCCTGCTTTACCTCCGTGCCTCCTCACTGTGACCCCCGGGGGTAGCTGTGCATTCCTTAAGCTACATAAGAAGAGTCCCAGGAAGGTTCCAGAAGTCCTGCCCAAGGTCATCCGGCCTCACCCACCCTGCCTCCAGCCCTCTGGCTTCCTCTGCTTGCCAGGCTGTCCTGTGGCTGCCAGCTTCTGTGTTTATCTCCATGAAAGTGAGTTCCTTGGTGGCCTGAGTCACACCAGCCTTATCTCTGTGTCCCTAGAGGCTGAGGAGAGCTGGGGACAGGCAAGGCCAGTGAATATTTACTGACACTGGGCTCTCCTTTTTCCTTGTCCTGCTTCTGCTGACCTCAGGTCACCCCCACCCCCCACCCCCCACCTTCCTCTCCCCAAGCTCTGCTCTTTAATGGTAGCTGTGCTTGGCTAGAAGAGACTCTCACCCGTGTGACATTCAGCAACTCAAGTCTTTTCTTTAAAGGCCGATAGGGCTCGTGTTTCTTAGAGTGGGGTGCACAGCCCTGTCCTAGGGGCATATGAAGCCATAAGAGGAAGGGAACACCCCATTTTGGGAAGAGCTTTTCTTTTTGGAAGTCCTTGGACTCAAGTGAGACATATTTGGCTTTCAAAGGACAATTTAAGTGTGATTTTGAAACTTAAAAACAACAACAACAACAAAATAAAAAAAATGATAGTCAACTCTTAGTATCCATGGTTTCCACATAAGTGAACTCAAACAATTTTGCATATAATATTAGGGAAAATTGTGTCTGTATTAAGCGTGGGCAGACTTGGGTCATTGTTTCCCAAACCGATGTGGCACCTGTTTACACAGCACCTTTGCTGGGTTGAGTATTTTAACTCAGACATAGTTTTGAACTTACAGAAGGGTGTACGGTGGTCCTATGCAGATACTGTGCTGTCTTACACATCTGTCCCCCGCATCCGTGGCTTTCGGGGCTGGAGCCCAGGCCTGTGTGTTGGTTTTCTTCCTGGCATGTCCTACACATTCATTGCCACCTGTCTCCCTGGGCGGTGCCTCCGCAGACTGTTTCCTTTCTGACCTTCTCCGGGCCCTGCTTCTGGCTTTAGCATCTCTCTGCCCAGAAGCCCCTGCAAGGCTGAAGCGTCTTGGAGGTCTGCGGTCCTCCCTCACCTCCCAGCACTCCTTGATCCCCGTCCTCTGCTGGCTTCTCTGAGCCCTGCCTTCACTCTGCATGTGACCTCTGCGTTAGGGGCTCCTCTGCCTTAGATACCCTTGCCGTGTGCTCCTGGCTGTGTCCTGACCCCAAAACACTGCCTTGCTAAGCTTGAGCCAGGACTCAGGAGGTGGAAGGCAGTTGAGGAGCAAAGACTGCGCGTGGTGTTTGAGAGAATAGTCACCCTCATCAGGCAACAGAGCAAGGAGAAAACCTTGGCTAGCATCTTGTCAGTAGGAGGCAGCTCCTTAAAAAAAAATAGTCCCCCTTCATCAGCAGCTGTCCCACCCCGGGAGCCCTGGGAGGCCTGGCCATAGTGCAGCTTTTCCAAGGCATGTTGCCCACCACTGTGGCAGCAGCGGCAGCGTCGTCGATAACACGGGCTCCTTGGAGGCATAACGTGGGCTCCTCAGAGGCCTGCCTGGAGCTGGCCCATCTGGCAGGCAGGGTGGCCAGGGACCCCAGGCCGAGCTGCCAGCAACTGACTCAGCACAACGCCCTTCTCTAAGCAGTTTGGCTTCGGGTGGGAACCAACCAGCCATCCGGTGTCCCCTCCCCTGCCCTTGGAGGCAGCCAACTCACTCAGGTTGGAGCGGCCCCAGGCCCTTAATGAGCGCAGGCTGCAGCCTGGCCCAGGCCTGGGTGGCTCTGAGTTGAGAACACATGCTCAGGCAGCGAAGGACGTGGGCCTCTGATGGACAGCCAGAGTTCTGTCCTCTGGCCTGCCTCCCTGGGAGGCCTGAAATTTTGGGATGTCAAGGCCAGAAGACAGAACAACTTTTTAGATGTGCAGATAGAGAAACTGAGGCACAGAGAGGAATCAGCTTGCTTGCGACTGCAGCAGGTACACAACCTTGCCAGCATTCAAATGTAATTGATTCCTGCCCCCCTCCCCCACCCCCTCGCACCCCACCCCTAAACCTGCATGCTTTCATTTTCTCAAGTAGCACAACTAAGAAAGACACCTGAATTGTGTAGGCCCCCACCTTTCTTTCTTAAACCTTTAGGCTAGCTCTCTGGATTCACCGGGTGTCAAACTCTCTCGTCTGCTAGCAGCAGTGATAAGGTTTTTGTCCTGGTTCCTTTATTTGATCTTCCAGGAGACATGCAATCTAGGTACCGCTGGTATAGCTGGGAGCAGAGGCCCAGCCTTGCCGCGTGATAAATGAATGGATTTCTCCGGGTCAGATACCAGGTCCCCAGAAAGAACTTGTCCACGGCCTCAGACCGTGGCAGGTTTGTCAGGCAGACCATGGTGCCTCTCATCCGTATTCCATGGTTTGTAGTACTGTGGAAAGCAGGCCCGGGGATCCACATTCCTACTCTTGCAGGAAGCCACTTCTGTTGTCCCTGAGACCAAGCCCTTGGCTCTAAGCAGATCCCAGAAATGACATTCTCCTGGGAACATTTGCCCTGGAACATATTTACAAAACTCCAGAGGGATGCACATATCCCAACCCACTCCCTACAGAGTCAAGTGAGCAATTTTCTTATTCATTATAACCCCTTTGGAAATTCAAACTATGTAATATTTATCTAAAATTAGGAGCAGAAGTCGCCAGAGAAAACCCCGGTGCTTTTTGGAGAGAGCATTCCCTCAGCCTTGGGCTTTGAGTTTGGTCTAAATCAGAACGCAGTGCAATTGTTTTTCAAATATTCCCCCCTCCTAATACTTGTGGATTGGGGACAAACTCTATATATATATATATAACGTATTTTCCTCAATTACATTTCCAATGCTATCCCAAAAGTCCCCCATACCCTCCCCCCCCCCACTCCCCTACCCACCCATTCCCACTTTTTGGCCCTGGCGTTCCCCTGTACTGGGGCATATAAAGTTTGTGTGTCCAATGGGCCTCTCTTTCCAGTGATGGCTTACTAGGCCATCTTTTGATACATATGCAGCTAGAGTCAAGAGCTCCAGGGTACTGGTTAGTTCATAATGTTGTTGCACCTACAGGGTTGCATATCTCTTTAGCTCCTTGGTTACTTTCTCTAGCTCCTCCATTGGGGGCCCTGTGATCCATTCAAGTGGACTGTGAGCATCCACTTATGTGTTTGCTAGGCCCCGGCCTAGTCTCACAAGAGACAGCTATATCAGAGTCCTTTCAGCAAATGTTTGCTAGTGTATGCAATGGTGTCATCGTTTGGAGGCCAATTATGGGATGGATCCCTGGATATGGCAGTCTCTAGATGGTCCATCCTTTTGTCTCAGCTCCAAACTTTGTCTCTGTAACTCCTTCCATGGGTGATTGTTTCCAATTCTAAGAAGGGGCAAAGTGTCCACACTTTGGTCTTCGTTCTTCTTCAGTTTCATGTGTTTTACAAATTGTCTCTTATATCTCGGGTATACTAAGTTTCTGGGCTAATATCCACTTATCAGTGAGTACATATCATTTGAGTTCTTTTGTGATTGTGTTACCTCACTCAGGATGATGCCCTCCAGGTCCAACCGTTTGCCTAGGAATCTCATAAATTCATTCTTTTTAATAGCTGAGTAGTACTCCATTGTGTAAATGTACCACATTTTTTTTATCCATTCCTCTGTTGAGGGGCATCTGGGTTCTTTCCAGCTTCTGGCTATTATAAATAAGGCTGCTATGAACATAGTGGAGCATGTGTCCTTCTTACCGGTTGGGGCATCTTCTGGATATATGCCCAGGAGAGGTATTGCTGGATCCTCCGGTAGTACTATGTCCAATTTTCTGAGGAACCGCCAGACTGATCTCCAGAGTGGATGTACAAGCTTTCAATCCCACCAACGATGAAGGAGTGTTCCTCTTTCTCCACATCCTCGCCAGCATCTGCTGTCACCTGAATTTTTGATCTTGGCCATTCTGACTGGTGTGAGATGGAATCTCAGGGTTGTTTTGATTTACATTTCTCTGATGATTAAGGATGCTGAGCATTTTTTCAGGTGCTTCTCAGCCATTTGGTATTCCTCAGGTGAGAATTCTTTGTTTAGCTCTGAGCCCCATTTTTTAATGGGGTTATTTGATTTTGACAAACTCTTTTGAATATATTTTCACTCTAAGCTGAAAAATGCAAACTATCAGCTAGGTGGTGGTGTTGGTATCACCACGCCTTTAGTCCCAGCACTCAGAAGGCAGAGGCAGGCAGATCTTTGCGTTTGAGACCAGTCAGGTCTGCAAAGTGGGTTCTAGGACACCCAGGGCTACACAGAGAAACCCTGTCTCAAAACCCCAAACAAACAAACAAACCAACCAATCAAACAAACAAATAAATGCAGACTATGTTGTGGCATATTCTGGGCTCAAACACACTAACATAGAAAAACCTCATGGGCCCGTCTCATCTTATATGAGTATTTTTAAATTGTGCTCACATATTCATATTCTCTTTCTGGCTCTGTTGTGTAGTTCTGTCTGTCTGAGTTTATAGTGTGTATTGTGAGTGCAGTGCCTGTAGAGGCCAACAGAAGGCATCCAATCATTTGAAGCTAGATTTACAGGTGGTTGTGAGCCACCAGATGTGCAAGCTGGGAACCAAACTCAGGTCCTCTGCAAGAGCAGTGCATGCTCTTAACTGCTGAGCCATCTCTCTAGCTCTGGGATGTTTTATTTGTAAATTGAGTTAATTACTTTCTATGGTCCCAAGGATAAATTCAAGGCCTCCTGCATACTAGGCAGCATCCCAGGCCTTAAAGGGTACGTTAGTAACAGCAGTAATAATCCTGCAAGTAACAGAGATGTGCCAAGAAACTCTGAGAATTACTTTACGGTCATTATTACATTTAATCCTCACAATCACCCTGGAGATGGTATTATTACCCCATTTTACATTTGAGGGCAATTTAGACCTAAAGAGATTAAGACACTGGCCATATCCTCATGGTCATTAGACCGGCACATTGTAGAGTTGGAATTTTAACCCCAGCCAGTATAACTCTGAAGTCAGCACCAGGATGCAGTTATTTGAACACACTCCACGCCAGGCTTCTACCAGCCTTAGGTAATGATCTGCCATCTTACAACAGTGCTCTCCCCAGAAGTTTGTTCCACCTTCCCCTCCCTTCTTTCTGCTGTCACTCATGATAGCTTGAAGGACTCCATGCATTTGGGATCCTCTCCCCTGTGGTGGTAGTGCTGGCATTTGGAAAGAGTATATGGGTAGCCAACACTTTGAATATATTAATCTTCGCTGATGCCTAGGACTTCCTGTCTTATGTAACAAATTTGTTGTGGTATCAGAGACTGAACCCAGCACCTTTTGTGCTTGGCAAGTGTTTGACCACTGAACTGTGACCATAGCCCTAATTCTCAGTCAAGCGATCTTTCTGGAAAATAGATGTGGAAGTAGGTTGGAGACCAGGGAATAGAAGTGACCTTGAGATATGAAGTAGGTGAAGCAGTGGAGATGGAACTCCTTCCTGAAGCAGACCTTTGTGGGTTGGGGGTACGTGGAGGCCCTGGCTCCTAGGACCTGGAGGGAACAGTGAGTTAGGAAGAGGATGTCATTGTGTGGGCCAGAATATTGTCTCTGGATTAGAGGGTCAAAGTGAGTCAGAACCTCAGGGTGCATGAATAAGTATGAGATGTGGGAACCAGGAGGCAAAGCCAGGCTTCAAGACTGGAAGTCCTTAAGGAATCCATCTCTCCAGGTAGCCATCCAGGACTGGACCATCCTGGGGAGCCTTGGAGAGGGAATGTATATTTTGGGCAGTGTTGACTTTTGGGAAGCTTGCTTTCCAAACTTCAAATTTGATCATCTCCCTCTGCTGCTTGGCAACTTCATCTGGATCCCCATGGTCTCCAAACACAGTCCAAGAGATCTCCTTACCATGGGGTAGACTCATGTCCCAGTCTGACACATGCTTGGCCCCTCTGATTTTCCACCCTGACCCTCTTGGATTGCTGGGACACTCCTGTATCTTCCAGACACTCTGAGGGTCTGCATCTCTAGGCGGCTCTCACTCGGAACTGTATCTACTCAAGTCACAGACTGTGACCCCTTGAGGGCAGGGCCTGTCTCTCACCTTCACTTCAGGCTAGACTTTGCCAAATATGAGCTGTGGGTGAGACTAGATTGTACCTGAATCTCTTAACTCTAAGATCCTGCTGTTTTGTTTGTTTGTTTATTATCTATTTATTTTGAGGCATGGCTGCTTTTCATTCAACATGAAGCTTGCTGTTTGGCTAGGCAGGCTGGCCACTAAGTCCTTGGGATAGGGGGTCCTCCTGTCTGTCTCCCTACCATACACCTTCTACATGGACACTGGGGATCGGAACTAAAGTCTTCATGCGAGCATAACAAGCAGCATACTCACTAAACCACCTCCCCAGTCTGTGTTCATGAGTTGATTCATTTTTCAAGCAAGAACTTGCTTTGTTGACCAGGCTGTCTGTCCTCAAATCTCTAGGTTCAAGCAATTCTCCCATGCCAGCCTCCTGACTAGTTAGGACTACCATGTGCCAGCTTCTTTTTTTTTTTTTTTTTTTAAAGATTTATTTATTTATTTATTTATTTATTTATTTATTTATTAATTATATGTAAGTACATTGTAGCTGTCTTCAGACACTCCAGAAGAGGGAGTCAGATCTCGTGATTGGATGGTTGTGAGCCACCATGTGGTTGCTGGGATTTGAACTCCTGACCTTCGGAAGAGCAGTCGGGTGCTCTTACCCACTGAGCCATCTCACCAGCCCCGCCAGCTTCTTAATATCTTTTAAAACATATTCTCTCTCTCTCTCTCTCTCTCTCTCTCTCTCTCTCTCTCTCTCTCTCTCTCCCTACCCCTCTCTCTCCCTCCCCCCCTCTGTGTGTGTGTCCAAGTGTGCCGCCAGTCACAGACAAGGGATGGAATCTGCAGATAACAGGGTATTGATGCATGCAGGAACCAGACTAATAACCAGGATAGGGTGAGGAAAGAGGAAATCAGGAAAGCATCCATTTAGTGAAGGACAGACTCTTCAACTCTTTGATCGTATGATCACACTGTGATGTCATGATGGAAATGAACTATGACTCTTGCCCTCGTGATTAGGAGAGAATAAAGAGCCATATCCCAGTCCTCACTCTGGGCATCCTCCATCCCTGGAACCAACATCCTGCCTCCTTTCCTCAGTATCATAGTTGTAGTAGACAACACACAGGTCAGGTCCCCACTCATGCCAAGGACTTGCTATCTGATGGTCAAGGAAAAAAATCTCTGGAATGCTGTGGCAGCTGCCTTTTTTGATGACAGTCCCTCTGGTTTTGGACTTCAGACCCACAAGTTGGAATCTGCACTGTGACACCAACACAGGTTAAGCACATGCTCTACTTCTAAGCTGAATCCTTCCACACACCTTCCCCCTACCCCTACTCCTGCCTTCTCTTGCTGAGTCTGCCTTGCTCCTCACTTGGACTAAAACACAGAAGTCAAAGAAACAAAATAAAAGGCAAAACAACAAAAGCCCAGAAATGCAAGTTAGCTCGGGTTTCCCATGGCTGGAGAAGCCAGGTCTCCCATGGCTATGGAGTTCTGGTTTCTTGAGGAGCCCGCTATTCCTGTGTTCCACTCATCACAGAAAGATGTTGAAGGATGCTGGGCTGTGGTCAGGAGAGGTGTGGGATAAGGGCTTGACTCTTGACTAAAGTTACTTTTCTTCCTATTTTTATTAACAGGCATCCCTAAATGTGTTTGTGCCTAGAGAAAGTGCTATGAATAACCGATGATGCATGTGTTGATTAACTTGTGAATCATGCTGGGGGTGGGGTGGGGGCAGGGAAGGAGCAGGAGCTTTAGAGATGAATATAATGTGTTGTAAAATATTTAGCAAATGATCATCCAAGCCACAGGGAAAAATCCAAGAGATGGGAATTTGAAAGCTGCCAGGATTTAAAAGCTATTTAACGCTAAGCATTGGTGCCAAAGAGCTGAGAGCATCCCTCTCCTCACTCCATTGGCAACAGAGCTTGAAAATGTGGAAAGGGCTTGGCTAGGCTGTGGAGCACTAGTGGGAACCGAGATCAGGCAGAGAGCTGAAAGGCCTCTTGTTTGAGAGCCTTGTAAACAAGGGATCGCCTCCCAGGACCCACTGAGAGCCCCACCTTGCCTGTGGCTTACACATTCTCTCTTGCCATCTCCCCGATAAACTCCCAACGTGGCGCCAACATTGTGAAGACACCCAGCAGTCATCGAGATGTTTCAAAATCCCCGGATGCTCTGCATCAAGGCAGAAAGAAACCACCATATGGCCGAGTGAATTTGTCACCTTCCTTCCAAATGTTTGGATGTCACTCAGACACAGCCTTGGCTCTGGTTCCAATGTGGCTTAGCTCTCTCTGTCATTTTAAACGTTTGGACTCTGAGGTTGCCTTTCTGAGGGATGTAGCATTTGTATATTTTTAGGGCTGGAGTCAAGGCTCACTTTCATAATCTCATTCTTTGGAGATACATTTCCTTCCAAGAGGATAGAAAGACCTTTCTTGATGTTTTGGCTTGACAGCCCCTCAACTCTAAAGTTGTAGTCTCCTGGGTAGAAACACCACTTGTTACGGTAAATGAAGGGATTAAGTTAGGGCCTGGGAACAGTCATCCTGGAGAGCAGAGACTTCAGGATCATTCAGTAACAAGGCATGCTTTAAAGACATGATGTGAATCTGATGGCTTTAACAACCCAGAAGCCTCTAACGCTAGGGAACAATTTATAACCTGCTCTGGCACTTGTCGCAAACATAACATGGAGCATGAGCCTTTGAGTTTAGCAAAGTAAGGGATCTCTGGGCAAATGGTCCTGAGAGTCACCGTATCTCTGCTGTCTATATCTAGGGCCAGGGAGCAGCAAGGCCCTCCCCTCTTCTGCTCGGTTGTTCTTTCTGGCTTTCTTTCCTGTAATGCCTTTTGTTGTCTTTCTTGCAGAGCCTCAATTCAGCACCATCCTGAGGCCTGCCTGAGTCCACAGGTTCCACCCTGACTTGTCAGTCTTTGTGAATCTTCGCTTCCCCACAAACGGTCCCCTAGCATGTGACCAAGAGCCCCAACCATTCATCCAGCACACAATTAGTTACCCGCATTATACTGTTTTAAGAAAGAGTCATGTTTTTCTTCTTAATTGAATGATAAGCTCATTTTGGCAGACTCTTTAACGTCTTAAAAATAATTATTTTTTTATTTATTTGTGTGTAGAGGTCAGAAGACAGCTTTTGTGAGCTGGTTCTTGACTTGCAACCTTTTGAAGCAGGGTTTTTCTTGTCTCTACTGCTGTGAATATTCCAGCTAACTGGGCTGAGAGCTTCCTGGACATTGTCTTGTCTCTGCCTCCTGTCTCATCATGAGTTGGGATTACAGATGCATGCTATCGATCCAACTTTTTATATGAATTCCATGGTTGGGAAGCAGGTGATCAGCCTTGTATGGCTTACTAAAGCATCTGTCCTTTCATATTTTTAAGTTAAAATATTTTATTTATGGGTATGTATATGTCATGTGTGTGTGTGGCTACCCAAAGAAAGCTTCAGAAGGACTGTAGTTGGGAGTTACAGGTGGTTGTGAGCCACCTGATATGGGTGCTGCCAGTACTCTTAACCACTGAGCCATCTCTCCAGCCACCCATTCCCTTTGCTTTTGAGATGGGGGTCTCATGTATCTTAGGCTGGCCTTGATAGAAAGGCAATATTGAAAGATAACCTTGGCCAGGCAGTGGTGGTACACACCTTTAATTCCAGTACTTGGGAGGCAGAGGTAGGCAGATTTCGGAGTTCAAGACCAGCCTGGTCTACAGAGTGAGTTCTAGGACAGCCAGGGTTATACAGAGAAACCCTGTCAAAAAAAAAAAAAAAAAAAAAAAAAAAAAAAAAAAAAAAAAAAGGAAAAGAAAGATAACCCTGAACTCCTGATCCTACTTCCTTCCTCCATTTCCTAAGTGCTATAATTAGAGATCTCTTTCAACGTGACTTTTTTTTTTTGATTGCTTTTGGTTTTGTTATTTTTTATTTATTTTTATTTTTTGCAGTGGTAGGGATCAAACCTATGGCTATCTGTTTGCTAGGTGAGCACCCAATCCCATAGTGTTAACACTTAAAACATTTGTGCTCTCTGGAGCTTCTAGCAGTGCTGAAATGACACCTCGGGCCACATTGGTGTCCCATTAGTAGGCAGTATAGTCAAACCTTCAAACTTGTAGGGTTTACATCCATGGGGCAAACATTCTGGGGGCATTTTAGTGAATTATTGAATTTTATGACTCTTCCCATTCTTGTCATGATTCCCAGCTATTATAATACAGCTTACAACATTTCCATTGTGTTAGGTATTGTAGGTATCTAGAGACAGTTCAAAGGATAGGGGACAGTATGCAGAGTTTACTTGAAACTCCTGTTATGAAAACTTGAACACCCATGGCTCCTTCAGGAGGCCTGGAGCCAGACCCCATGAGTATAGAGGGATGACAATATGTTAAACATGTTGCTGGTGATTCGTGAAAACTCAGAGTCGTGGGAGAAGTTTGGGTTCTTGTGAAGCCTTGAGAGCATGAGGACCTGAGTCCAGCTCCTCCCCTCCTCTCGAATCCACCTAAACATGCCAGACAGGGTAGTGATGGGCGGGTGGGGCCAGGCCGTTCCCCGGGGCTCACTGACCCTCTAGTCTAACCTAATTGGTTAAATTTAGGCCAAATGAAAGACCCTGTCTAAAAGTGGGTAGATGACAGTCCTGAGAATGAGCCAGCTTTAGAGCTGTCTCTGGGCCTCCATACACATACACAGCATCTACTCACACATAAACATATATATGAGCACATATGCATGTCAAAGGATGAAGAAAAGAAAGAAGAAAAGAAATAAAATGAGGAAATCCTTTCCCCCATCTGTGATGGCAGAATGGGAGACATGCATTCATTCTTTAAATACTATAAACAATTTTATAATGTGGTAATTTTTAATATTAAAAGTAAATTGTAAATGTATCTTTATAAACAATATGCATAAAATAGATCATGTTCTAAAACTTTTTGTTTTTAAATGCTTTTTCACAGTAAATTTCTTAGGTGTCAGATTTTTTTCCCTCAAAATAATAGTGCAATCAATAGAAGGAACACGTTGTCAGCGGGTGGGACTTTCCTGCTAATACAAGTCCTTGTAGATCTCCTGGAGCAGGGGGTGAAGGCTCATGTCTGTCTCTGTCTTCTTGATCACATGCAGTAGCTGCACGTGCTCTGTGACGATCTGCCTGAGGTCTGTCATCTTCTGGAGCACCTTGGCGAACAGCTGAGAGGACTCTGGGTGATTCAGCTTGAGCTGCAGTTCCAGGGCCTGCAGCAGGTTGTCTTGGATGTCCTCGATGGGCTTCACGTTCAGCAAGCCTGGGCGGTCTGGGAGAATGAGAAGACAAAAAGAGGCTTTGTCAGACCTCCTCTGGGGCTCTAAGGAGTGCAGCTTCAGATTCCCTGCTCCCCAGGCTGGAGAAGAAACCCAGTTCTCGAGCTGTTAGGCACATGCTTTACCGAAGAGCCAAGACCCCATCACCGCCCTGTTTCTTAAGCAGGTTCGTGGAGCGAGGCTCTGCAGCTAATGGGCAAGACCCAAGGATGGAATCAAAGGCTCAAGCCCTTCCCAACCAGGACTAACTGATGCAATGCCATCAGGAGCATCCTGTCTTCAACCCAAGGCCTCTTCTGGCAACATGCTTCTCCTCACAGAAATCACATTACCAACCTTTGCTCCTGGAGGAGTGTTTTGTTTGTTTGTTTGTTTTTGTTTTGTTTTATTTTGTTTTCCTTTTTAAACTTCTACCTACATTCTCATAACAGCTTCAAATAAGATTTTTCAAGTGTAAGCCTTGCTGTTTTTTTGCTTAGCACAAACACATCCCATTACCAGCAAGATAAAAGACTGCTTCACTTTGGAGGGGTCTTCCCCTCCCTACAGGGTAGCTGAGTTTCTTCTGAGCGATGAGATTACTGGGGCTTTTCATCAGTCTTAATTTTTTTCTTCTACCGTTTTTTTTTCCTTTGTTTTTTTTTTTTTAGGGAAGGTCTCACTGTGTTGCCTAGGCAGGCCCCAAACTCCTGACCTTTCTCAGCCTTCCTGGTTCAGCCTGTCAGTCTGCAGCTACAGGAGTGCAGTGCTAGTACTTGGTAGGACACCCTTGTGTCAGCTTTACTTAACCAGGAAGCAAATGCTGCTAATGCCTTGCCACAGTGTGACATTTGCTATAGATTGTGGTGAATATGTTTTGCTTTTGGTTTTCCAAGAATTTTAAAGTTTCAAATTTGTTTTAGACAGGAACATTGGTTAAATTTTATTGATGGCATTTAAATTTTTCTATCTAAAGAGATATGATATCTGAAAAGATATGCTTTTATCTTAACCTAGTGTAGGGGATCACATTAACAGATATCCTATGTCCTTGCACTCCTTTGTTAAGGTCTTATTTAGGGCTTTGTGATATCTGTGGGTGATGTAGTTGGGAGTGTTACAGTCTGAGCCAGCATTGCCTGTTGGGCAGTGACTAGGAACCAGCCTTATGTGTGGATCTCTGTTTTTGCTTCAGTTTTAACTGCCCCTTTGTGAGTCCTTGGAGTTCATCTGAAGAGCCCTTGGGCAGTGGTAACAAATCCTTCACTACCTTTAACTTTTCTTCTGTAGCTTTTCATGCACCTAGGCTTTCTATAACATACAAAGTAAGACAAGTAAATTCTTTAGGATGGAGTTGTACATGATAATCTACTATAGCCTGGAATCTATTTTATTATATATTGTAAAAAGTCTTTATTAACTAAGTGAATTGTGCATAATGGTGAGTGGGTTTCATCATGACATTTCCATACATGCACAGTATGTACTTTGACCATGTTTTCTCCCGTTACCCTCATGGTCCCCCTCCCAGCCCTGCTGAACCCTTCCTCTCTTTAACTAGTCCCTCTTCTGTTGTCCTTTTCCTCTTGATAAACTAATGGAATCTTTCCTTTTTATGCTTCTGAACTCAATGCTTTTTGTGTGTTTTCTCATTTTAAAATTTCATTTGTAAAAGACATCTATTTTTCTTTAAAGTTTTCTATTAAGTTTATTTCTTTTAGCTTATGTGTGCTTTGTCTGCATGTATGTATGCACCCCACATGCACACCTGCTGCCTTTGGCGGTCAGAGGAATGCATTAGGTTCCAGTTGGTGTGAACTACTAGCGGGTGCTGAGAACTGAATCTGAGTCCTCTACAAGAACAGCCAGTGCTCTAAATCACAGAGCCATCTCTCCAGCCCTGCCCCCTATGTTTTCATTAAAATATAACCTTTAGTTTTATTAATCAACTTAAAATCATATTTTTTCAATGTTTAACTCCTTTAAAAAGTAAATGTATTCATCTTTCTTGTTTTTTCTCCTTTCCTAATTTCTTGACTTGAGTGCTTTACTCTTTTAGTTTTGGGATTTCTCATAAGCTCATTAGGGCTCTAAATTTTCCTCCAGTGTCACTTTGGTCTCATTCCACAGGCCTTTAGGAATAGGCTCTCATTGTTCTTTTGAAACAGCCTATCTTAGAATGTTAGCTTTATTTTTTTTTTAACTTAAGAGCTATATAGAACTGTATTTTAAATTCTCTCTCTCTCTCTCTCTCTCTCTCTCTCTCTCTCTCTCTCTCTCTCTCTCTCTCTCTCCTCACTATGTGGTTCTGCTTCTGCTTCCTGAACGCTGAGATCAAATGTGTGCTCTACTATATCCACTGCTTTGAAATTTCTGAGTAAAGGGTTTGTGTTTTGGTTCTTGTATTCTAAGTTTACTGTGTTTGTTAGAATATACAGATTTTCTTCTTAAGACCTACTGAAAGTAGGATTGATTCATATATAACATTTAGGACCCACTCATTGTCTTGCATTGATTCCTAGGCTAGCCCTGCAGGTTGCTCGCTCTGTTAAGTGCTGCAGCTCCTCCCCCTTTACCATAAACCTACTCACATCGTTATATCCTGCTTGTCTGCTGCTGTCCCTCTCTCCCAGTCTCAGTTTCTCTAGTTATTCTTCTGCTCCAATAGCAGCAAGTACTTCTATTTCAAATTCCTTCAACATCCAGATCCATCAGACTATCTACTCAGTGCCTGCTGCCTGAAGCCTCTTCACTTCATAGTGACTCCAGCTGCTTCTTCAAACAGAGCCTTCTCCCCACCCTTTCTCTCTTGCCCTCATCTTTTTATTCTGACCCGCACAGCACCTTATGATCACCTCCACTCTCAGTGTCTGAGGTTACATTTGCTGGGTGGTTATATATTTCCCCGATTGCGCTCATCTGATCCAAACACTATAACTTAAGTCCTCCTTTCCTTGTGTTGCCAGCACTGCATTCTCTTTCCTGCTGTGCCTAGGAAGTAGCAGTGTCCTGATGTCTCTGAGCCACCAGCGGATGGATACCCAGTGAGTGATCAGCTGGCTGAGTTAATGGGCAAGTGGTTGTTCTGGCCAACAGTCCCAGATGGAAGAGTATATTGTAGCTGGTGAACAAGCCTGAAGGTAGAATCACCACAGTGAAGACTCTGCCATGAATGGTGTTTTGTTTTGGCATATCTAATGGAGTCTTGTAACCTTTATCCACAGACAAAGCTCAGGAGGACAGTGTGGTCTCAGGGTGGGACTTTGAGAACATTCTCTTAGCTTTGATTCTTTTTCATTACAGAAGAAAACATGTCTTTGGTATGACTTTTTTTTTCTTCTCTAACACATCCCATCAATTGGATTAAGTAAGGTTTCCTTTGAAATTCCAACATTAAATGAAGGACCATGGGAATAATAACAACAATGAAAAGTCTCAAGCTCTAAGGATGGAATAAATGACTTAGTCCTGGCCTAGAGAATCCACCCCTGGAAGTACTGTGTCTTTCTCAGTTCTGACACCACAATGAAATCACTTGGGGCAGCAAGGCAGTTCAGCAGGTAAAGCTCTTGTTGCTGTGCAACCCCAGAATTTGAACCCTAGAACTATGTGAATAAGGAGAATGGACTATCTTCTGACCCTCTATATATGTATCATGGCTATGTGTATATATGTATATGCCTATGTATATGTGTGTGTGTTCACATACACTCACAATAAAGAAAAAAATTTCCAAAGTTAAGAAGCCACCAAAGCTTCAAGGAAAGCTGGATTTTAGATTGGGGCTCTGGTATAATGACTGTTGCCCCCGCCACCACTTTAACAATATCTCAGGTTTTGAAAGCCTGAGGCTGTGTGACTGTGCGTGCATTTCAGTCCTAGCATGCTGTGTAAGCAGGGTGGTGTGAGGCTCCTGGGCCCACACAGCCTGTTCTGGAAGCCTGGGCTCCTGGGCCCTTTCTCCTTCCTCCTTCTTTTGAGCAGTACCAGTGGGGACAAAGCTGCTGAAGAGATCACATGAATGAACACAGGGTCTCTATCAAACAACGAGATCCTGGCAGGCAGACGATGGGCTGGAACCTGGCTCGGGGAATGAAATGCAACCGGCCGCTCCAGGACTGGGGAAGGATCTGGTTTGGATTTTCAGACGCTTCTTTGGCAACTTCCTCTTTCTGATGTGATGGATGATGCTTGGCTGAAGGGCTGAGATACTGTGGCCACAGATTAAATATATTTTCTCCAGTGACAAGTTAGATCATTTACTGATCAGCCTGGCTGTCCCCTGCCCAAATCTCTGTTCAGGGAGCACACAGTTGAGGAAGGAGGCCACAGAGCAGAAAGGGCCACATTCTCCATCTTTGTCTTCACCAGCTCCATGACCTTGGGTCTGACTATTAAATTTGTTGGGCTCAGTTCCCTCCTATGTACACTCTATCAGTGACCTCTAAATCCCTAATTCAAAAGTTCTAAGATGCATTCTCATCTGTAACTCCCTCTAGTACATAGTTCACGTAATTCAACTAGGGAAATAAATTTAAAAATTGAATTGGAAAAGTGTATTCATTGGCTTACATATTAAATGTAGAACCAGCTTATTTAAAAACACCCCCACCCCCTCTGCAAAAAGCCAGTCTCTTTTGGTCTTAGGTCAAAGGCAAAATAAATCTATCAATTTTTCCTCTACTTCTGCTCCTCACGAGCACTGGGAGCTCCTCTGCTCTCTTCCCTGTTTCTCTTCTCACCTTTCTCAACAGCTCCCTTGGACCTTGTGAGTGGAGACTGTGCCACAGACAAGCCCCCAGAGCCTTCCCATCCTTTCCCTTTCCTCTACTCCCTGGGGCCCAGGGCCTGCTAGGAAATTCCCTGAAAGGCTATCTGAGGTCCTTGTACCTTGCAGAGGTGAGAAGCAGGTCTGGAGTAGACTCAGGGTCAAGGGCTCTGTGTTGGCTAGGGCTTCCTAGAAGGCCCTTTGGGGGAAGCCCTGTTGACTCATATACTCTAGGAGGCTGGAGTCAATTTTTACATCCTTACTCCCCAGGCTGCAAAGTGGGAAGGGCTCTTTCCGGTCTTCATTCACACAGTCCTGGGATTGATTAGAGAGCAACTGATTTGGGCAGATCTTCAAAGCTTCCATCTTATCCAGATCTGATTCTGCCTTGAGAAGAGGGCTTATCTGAAGCAGACTCAATGCTAGGCTCTACTAGGATCTACTCACCTGGGCTAAATTCCCCAAGCACACGTTTTCTCAGGAGGCTCAGGCCCTTACAGCAGCAGGCTACAGGTTAGGTTTCTTGAAGGACAGGCAGGAGGACAAAGGCCAGTCCTTCTGCCTGGTCCCTAGGAGTTGCTGCCTGCGACTTCCCACCTTCCTTGTTGGCTTGTGATAGATTAAAATGGAAAGTACTTAGGTCCTTTAAAGGGAAATGTCAGCTGGTGGGGCAGCTATATATTGACCTACAACCATGAAGGACTTCCGTTCAAGTGTGAGGAACACTAAGGACGAGAAAGGGAGACTCAACACTCTGCAACTTAACTTCTTTTCCAACTTACTCCACCATTTCTTTTATTGGATTATACCTTAAGTTCCAAGATGGGTTCTAAGGGGACCTGGACCTGGACCTGGAACCTGAAGACTCAAGTGTTGTAGCCCTTCCGCTTAAGTAAGTTTCCATGTGCTTTTGGAGAACTTAGGTGATCTTTCTGGGGATAGTTTGCTTTTGAAGGCAACCATACCACATCTCTCATAAGGCCATAGTGAATTACAGGAGTAAGAACACTAGAAGTTCTTACTCTTTGTGTTTGTTCAAACCTTGCTACAGTGTGAGGTCAGGTCAGTGAGGGTAGGGAGGGGTGTCAACAGCTGGGAAACAGAAGGTTTGGAGGTGCTTTTGGTAAGAATGGAAATTTGGGGGCATAAGAAATTAATTTTTAGTACAGACATGTCTGGGGCTTGGGCAAGTTCTCCCTCTCACAGTTGAAAACATACATGTAGGACGGCTCCAGAAGAGGCACAAAGCACAGCAGCCATGTGTCCAGGGACATATGTCTTGTAGAAATGAAAGAGCTTGGGGGTGCTTTTCTGATCTAATCTTCAGAATCATATTACTCTTAGGTAGACTGTGAACAGAGTAAAGTAAACTATCGAAGGGTCTGTGGCTATTCCCGCCCACTAGCCTCTCTTTAGGAAATATACTATGCAGGAGAGCTGGTTCTAGTACAGGGATCCACATTAAGATGAACTGGTGAGATTAAACATATATGTGTTCCACGTACTTGACCTGGGATGGGATCTTCTAGGCTTTAAGGGCAGTTGCTGATCTGAATGTGCAGCTCTGGGTCAGCAGTACCAGCTTTGAGTACGAGTGAGAGCTTTGACTTTCCAATTAATGTTGCACTGCATCACCACATGATGACCTTGGGAATATTTATGAACCTCTCTTTACTTCAGTTTTCTTGTTTTAAAAAAGGGAGTTGGCTCAGTGGATCACACTTGTCATCCAAAATACTCAGAAGCTGCGGGAGGAGAATTGCTTGGGCTCAGAAATTTGAGGCCAGCTTGGGCAACATAGCAAGAACCTGTCTAAATAAGTAAACAGCTAGGGTTCTATTAAAGTCCTTGTCTAGTATGCATGAATTCAATCCACAGCACTGCAAAAATAGTTTTGTTCACATATGTGAAAGTGTATGCACACGGAGGTGAGCAACAGTCTCAGGTATCCTCAGGTGCCATCCATGGTTTCCTTGTTTGCTTCTTTCCTTGCTTCCTTGCTTCCTTGCTTCCTTGCTTCCTTGCTTCCTTGCTTCCTTGCTTCCTTGCTTCCTTCCTTCCTTCCTTCCTTCCTTCCTTCCTTCCTTCCTTCCTTCCTTCCTCCCTCCCTCCCTCCCTCCCTCCCTTCCTTCATTCTTGGGTTTGTCATGTGGAGCCGCAGGGACCATCTATCCCTGCTTTTCCAGTATTGGGATTATAAGCACTGGTCACCATATCTGGCTTTTAAACATATTTATATTATTTATGTGTGAGGGGTGGTGAATATATACCATGTGTGTGAGTGTATGTGGAGTCCAGAAGAGGATGTCAGAGCCCCTGAAGCTGGAGTTGCAGGTAGCTGTGAGTTTGTGATCCACCTAATCTGAGTGCTCCTCAGAAAGAACAACAGCGAATGCTCTTAATCACTGAGCCATCTCCCCAGCCTCATAGCACACACACACACACACACACACACACACACACACACACACACACACACCAACCTGGGTCTGGGAATTGAATTCCTGTCTTCATGCATACAAGGCAGGTATGAACTCTCTTCTCTGCTCATTATGAAGGCAAACAATGGTTTTAAGCAGAGCTAGAATGGTAAAGTAAGTCACAGTTTTCTGAGTGTTGAGTGTGTTCACACATGTAGCAGGTTTCTGAGCTTTAGCTCAGGGGTTACTCCTTCACTTGTCCCTTATTCTGCTGTGTCCCTGGTTTTCCTGGGTTCTCTCTTCCCTGCTCTTCTTCCCTTAGCCATTCCCTTCTTTTCAGCTTTCCCTCACCTTCCCTGTTCCAGATGTTTCCCTCTTTCCAATCCTGGGCTGAGGATTTATTAGGAAAGTTAGCAGAGTCAACCTAAATTAACGAGAGGTCTGACCAACAGATGATTTGAGGCGTGGGGTGGTTTACTGCTGCTATCAGAGAAATCAGGGTGCAGTAAAACAGAAGCCTTGCAAATGCTTCACAGATAGATATCATCTGCCTGCTGCAGGACGCATTGTGCACATGTTGCTGGTGGACCCTCCCTCTGACGCACTGAAACATTCTTACACTTCCCTGTTCAAGCAATGATTTCACGTTAATCAATGCTTTCTCTATGTTGGATAACAATAGGTTTAGCAGAATGGCAGAAGGGGAAAACCACAATGAAATCTGTTATCTGTCCATCAGCTAGCAGCTCCACATTAACACTCCTCAGTCCCCATCATCACAGAGCCAGCTCCTGAACAGGAACACTGAAAAGGCAGGTGATACCTTCTCTAGATCTGGTCAAAGCTAGTCTGTCCCTCTACAGGGCCCCCAGGGAATAGACCTGGGATTAATTCTATTTCAAGGTCTTTGAGGATGGAAGTGGGTCTTCTGAGTTCTGTCTTGGCCCTGGGCAGTCCTTGTGATCCTTCTAGCTCTGCTGTACTAGTCACTCAAGGCTCAGCCATGTGCTCTGCTTCAATTCTGTGCTTTCCGTGTTTTGAGCAATTCTATCAGGATTGGTAGCTGGTTGGGGCTGGGAGTATAGGTAGAGGAAGAAGGGTTAGTGGAAGGAAATAGGAGAGTAACCTCTTCCGAGGCCCCCTCCAGCCTGACACGTTGCTGCCCTCAATGTACCTGGTGGCTCTGCCAAAGGGAACAAAGGAGGAAGGGCTGAGAAAAGGGTTAAGAGCAACTCTGTGACTTTAGATCCATGACAGCAAACCAGCAAACTTGAGACAGTAGCCTTATCAACTTCAGATTTCCCACTCCTCTCTCTCCTCTCCTCTCCTCTCCTCTCCTCTCCTCTCCTCTCCTCTCCTCTCCTCTCCTCTCCTCTCCTCTCCTCTCCTCTCCTCTCCTCTCCTCTCCTCTCCTCTCCTCTCCTTTCTGAAGAACTTGTGATTGTAAACCATAGATATGACTTTCTAAACACCTTAGTTTCCTGCAAAGTCAAGGGAATTCTGGGTGGGAGAATCCACAGTCCTAGCTTCCCCTGTCTCCTTGGGGGCCCAGGATTAGGGGATTTTGATCCTCCTTCTTTGGCTCCTCCTCCTTCTCTGTATCTCTTTCCCTTTGGGTTTTGTTCTTGATCTGCAACTAATCCCCTTAAAGTGATAGCTGATAAAAGGATTAGTTGAGAGCTCCCTAGGGGTATTTATATTGTAGGAAGGATTTTAAGGACGGTTGGTGGAATTTTAAGCCTTTTGACTGGCAGGATGGAGTGGAGCTACTTCAAATGATATCACAGAGGAGAAAGGGGAAATTAGCATTCACTGTGTGCCTAGCAGTGTCCCAGGCACAGTGCCAAAAGCTTCATATAATGCTATTTTACTTGCTTGGGGAGCTGATAAGGAAGTTAAGGCCCAGGGAGGTCAATAATTGCTGCAACCGCACATCTAGGAAGTGGGGGAGTGGGGCTTTTGGACTCTTGTGTGTGATTCTGGAGCTTTCTCCCTGGCCTATCCAGAGCTGCAGTAGCAGGTGAGAAGTTTTGTTTAGGCTGCAGCACAGCCCTTACGCCCTCCTCCCACCCCCATCCCTTGCCCAACCTCTCTGTTAGGTGACCTGAGGACCCTGCATTCACCCTTCCCCACTTGCAGCTGAATGGTGCCCATCTGGAAGGCTGCCTGGGTCACCCAGAGTTTAAACACACATTTTGAGAGTCCAAAATGATAAAGTGCTCTGAAAAGCCACATCTCTTATGACTGGCTAAGGAGCCTCTTCCTTGGCTGCCAGTGTGGACAGGAGTGACTCAGCAGTTCCACTTTCAGTCCTGTCTGCCTCAGACAACACTGTTTGCTCAGTCCCGAGATGATGGCGGCCTACTTAGCCAGGGCGGAGGAGGAAGTTTTATTTCTGGAGCAGTTACAGATAAGGGGTCTTCTATCCTCTCCAAACAAGAGCCTGCACATAGATTCTCACATGTATGCCTATCTATGGGGTGACTCTAAGATGTTTCACTATTTTCTCCATTACCCCATCCTTGCCCCCAGCTCTCTGGTTTTTAGTGTTTAGGTGCCAGTTGCAAACTCATAAATATACCTCACCCCTGTCATACCAAGTGCATGAGGTTATGAAAACAGAGAACTAATGGGACATTTCTAGATAACTCAAAGTGAGTCATTATTCAAGGCCATTCTGCTAATCTCATGCACAGTGTAGGTAGGAGCCTATTAGATATGCTAGTCCTTAGTAAACCAGCTATTACTCTGTGATATGACCATCTCCTGATGGGGGACAGGAGACATGTTAATGCTGGATGTCCAGCTCAAGAGAAATTAGATGCCCTTGTTTATTTTTAATACCTGAAGAAGACATGGAAAAACAACTTTCTCAATTGGGAAGGAAGTTAAATATTTAGCTGGCATAGAAGAAGTAGGAAGCTGGCATAATGCTGAGACTGTAGCTCAATAGGGAAGCTTGTGCTCACATGCATGAGGCCATAAGTTCAATCCCCAGGACTACTAAATACACAAAAGTGTTGGCCTATTGCTATTTATAGTTATTTTTAATGTCTAGTTTCAAAGTAGTTTGGATATTGTGTCCTTTTCACTTAACAACTATGGGAGACATTCACTGACTAAAAGGGGTATAAAGGCTCTGGGCTGAGTAGAGTCAAAGTATGACTATGTGGAGCTCCCCTGAGACACATAAAGCCTGTTTTTCCAGAGATATGTGCTATACTGTGCACTGTAACTCACAGAAATCACTCTGTAGTAAAATGGAAGCATGGCACGTATACTCAAGAACTGAAGGGGAACTGAGGTCCAGGGTGGAGGAATACGCCCAACCTTGTAGTCAGTTGGTCCTTCTGCCCCAAGTTATCTGCAGTGGCTCACTGGGTCTGAGCTGTTGAATGAGGTGCTTTGCAATGGCCATGAGCAAGTATCTATCTGTCTGCCTACACAGAGTAAGTGTCCCTGTGCTCAGTTGTTCCTCTAGAGCACGAGAAACGAAGACACAGGATGGTATTGATGGTATTTAACTGTTTTAAATCCTCTCACCAGTGCGTGTATGTCTGTGCTCACCCAATCCCACCTGACCCTGTGTACATGAGGTCAGAGGTTGGCATCAGGCATCTTCCTTACTCCCCACCTTACTTTCTTGAGAAAGGGTTTCTCACTGAAAGTGGAGCTTGATGCTTCGGCTAGGATGGCTGGCAAGCAACGCACAGGGATCTTTCTATTTCTGCATTTCCAGTGCTGGCTTTATACTCATGCCACAGCAGGAGGCTTTTTACATGGGTGCTGGAGATCTGAACTCAGGTCCTCATGCTTGCACAGCAAGCACTTCACCAACCCAACAATCCCCCAGCCTGTATTTATAACTTTCCTTTGTAACCATTTACATCTCTTATGACCTGGCATATGACAGTGTCTGGTTAAGTGGAAACATGTTTTTTTTTAGCCATTTGAAGTTTACTGTCTACCTTTGTGGGAAGCTTTGCAAATGCTTGTGTTCAGGTGCTCATTACATGACAAATGTAAGAACTCTGACACTGGCATTCACTGTATCAGCAGCCGGAGGCCTTTTCCCAGCACTTTTCAAAACCAAGCAAAGGGTTTGGGAAGATGGCTGCTCAGTGGGCAAAATGATTGCTAGTTACTTAAATTATGTCTTAAGAGGGCATTGGATATCATTAACAGTATATGAACGTTCTTAATTATGATATTTTGATAGCCTCTAAAGAACTCTAAGAGCAAGGTAATTAAGATCTTTATCTCAATTACTCAAAAGGCAACAGAATTTCGAAGGAAGTACATGGTGATGGTAATGATGATGATGGTGGTGGTGGTGGTGGTGATGATGAT
Organism: Mus musculus; assembly: GCF_000001635.26. Taxonomy (NCBI): domain Eukaryota; kingdom Metazoa; phylum Chordata; class Mammalia; order Rodentia; family Muridae; genus Mus; species Mus musculus. The sequence continues at coordinate 115,478,423 of NC_000072.6, read as the reverse complement.
TGCAGTGCTGGAAATTGAACATGCCCAGTTTTGCACATGCTCAATGTGAACTTTGTCACCAAGCTACATCTCTGGTACCAGCCTGCCTATACTACTGGGTGTGAACTTTGGCTCTATCAATTACTAGCTCTGTGACTATAGGCAAGTGGCTTGAGTCTCTGAAGTTCCATTTTCTCCATCTGTAAACTGGGGTATAGGCTGCCCAGAGCTTCAGCAAAGATAGATACAAGACTAGGAATAGAGCACATGTCCTGGATGTTTGGGACATTCAACAAATAGGGACTACTGCTGCTGTTTCATTTATTATAAATATCTGTCAACTTACTCCAGGTGTTGTCTTTGACTCTGTTTTAAGTCTAATGAATCAACAAATACATCCACTGGCCATGGTCCATGATGAGGTCCTGGGGCCCAAGCTTTTGACCTGACATAGCAAGGTCAAATTGACAAAGACTATCAAGTCTTCCTTCATGGGTAAGTGTATAACTATGGGAGCATAACCTCCTTCAACCTACTCACCAGCTAGTCACTCAAAGAACAGCCGTCCCAAGCTGCTTACAGAAGGAACATTGCTGGTCTTCTGGAAAGAGCAGGGGACACTCTGTAGGTGGTTGGCAGAAGCCGGACTCTAGAGGGTAAATGAGGGGGTTGATGACTTGCCATCTGTTGCTGCTGTAGGGATAGTTGCAGTTTCTCTGTCACTCAGACAGCAGTGGCAGTTTGCCTTGAAAAATACATTGTAAAATCCAGTGGATTTCCTCCCTCATATCTTAAAAGTTTAGGACAAATCAAAATAGATTCCAAGCTTCTCTGAATTAACAAGAGCTTTTTCCTGTTGGAGAGTGCCAGCTGGACCCTCCGGGGCTTTTCTTTACTCCACAGCACATACTCAAGGGGGCAAAGTGTCCCGCGGAGTGTCCTGGAGTTTGCCAGGTTTCCTGAGCTTCATACTTGGCATTGGCCATGGGGCAGGGCTTGAAAGCTTGCTAGCAAGGCTGGCATGGGTCTGTGGCGCCAGTTGCAAACATCTCCTTGCTGGATGCAGTTTTACTATTCTCTACACCACCTACCCTGTCAGTAAGACTAGAGGGTGCACCGGAAGCTATTATCTGCTGGGATTACAAGGAAGTGCTCCCCTGGCTTCCAGGCTCAGGCCTTAAGGAAGGAAGGTGGGAGTGGGGGTTGCAGTTACCAGCTGCTGAGAGTGAACGGTGATCCTGTATCAAGGAAGCAGAGGGGTCAGGGCTACCACAGTGACAGGACGTTTGGCTTTTAGCCCAGTCCTACTACTGTTCAGTAGGTATCAGATTTGTACAAATCTGAGTCTATGGCCCTTACTTTTCTGCCTGTGAAGTGAGAATAAAGGCATGGCTGCATTGCTGGGGGGTGGGGGTGGGGGGATGGGAGACTGGCTATGAGCTGCCTTTAAGGAAGTGCTAAGCTTTGGCTCTGAAGCACTGCTGTCCTTTTTATTCCATTTCTTACTCCAGCTCAGAGGAGACAGAGACTTTGAGAACTAGGTCATCTTTCTCAGCAAGCTGGCTGCAAGAGCTGAGTTCAGGAGGAGTTGCTAAACACAGTTCAGATCTAAGAACCAGATCAACAGGGTCAGCAGTGTTTAGTGGGTAGTAACACTTATTTACCCAGCAAATCCCCAGTTGGGTCAGATTGACACTTCTATCTACAGTCTTTCTCTTTGGTCCCTCTAAGCCCCCTCTCCTCAGCTCTGATCCCAGATCTTACACAAGAGCTCACCATTTCCCCAGCCTGAGCACCTCAGTGCTTTCACCAGAGCGAACGCTCCAGCATGATCGGAATGGACCAGTTGGTTCTTGGCCAATGTACTTCTTTTCAAAATCATTAAAACAAATGACAAACTTCTGAAGGGCTGAAGAGATAATCAGTCACTCTTGTTAAGGTTGGATAGGGCAGAGCTCTGTTTTCTGAGTTAAAGACTCTTGTTTACATGATGTGTTTCTTTTCTGGAAGTTTAGAATAAGGAAAAACAACTAAGCAAAGGCTAACCTGGAAACTGTCTTGGGATACTGACCTCACATCTATGGATGATAAGAACTTACTGGAAGCCAGTCCTTGGACTGGGAATGTATGGTGGACAGCTTTTACCTGGCCTGCACACAACCAGCTCTCTGAGGAAAGAGAAGAACCACATTCCTGTGTACTGGACAAATGTGGGCCAGTTTTACTCTTGTCTGTTACTTGGATTTAGACTTCACCTGAAAATATCAACTTTGGTCGGGAAGGACTTTCCTTTTTGTGATGTGGGACTATATCAGTGGTAAATCCTCTGCCTTGAGGAATTCTAGATTTATTTACAGGGGTTAAACGATCTTAATAATCTGGCAGGCTGCTATCTTGGGAATATCTTTCACTGTTGTGTGGGTCAGATGAGATCAGGATCCTGGCTTGTGGAAAGACTATCTGTGAAGGGCCAAAGGAATTACTTATACAGAGTCCTTGTTACTGGTGCCATTTTAGCTTTTATACACTAACACGAGTTAGTAACTACAGTATCAAATCCAAGGATAGTATTTATAGTGTAGTCTCTTGACCAACTAGTGAATGGTACATGCATGTATATTTGTGTGTATGCATGCGTATGTGTGTATATGTATACGTGTATGCATGTTTGCCTGTGTACTTTTATTTCTCTAGTGCTTAGAATCTTTACAAGTATCAAACAAGCACTCTTCCGTGGATCTCCTGCCCCCAGCTCATCATGGCTGTTTCTTGCTTAGACCTTTCCTATTTATACGGTAAGTAAGAGCTCTAAATGGTTTTTCCCAAATGCTTCCCTTAGTATTAGTGGATATAAATGACTGCAAACTTTATGGAAAGCAATCTTCTTAAGTAATAAAAAACTTAAAATACGCATAGCTATGAATTCTATTCCTGGAAATTTATAACCACAAAGCCACCTGAGATTTAGATAGAAATTTATATAGAAGAATATCCAATAATTAAAATTTAGAACACTTTTCAAAGAAAGATATGTTGGCACAACCATATAATCTCAGCACTGAGGCAAATGAGGCACGAGGATCAGGAGTTCAAAGCCAGCTTCAGCAACATAATGAGTTCAGGGCAACTGAACTGAGACTTGAATCCCTGGGACCCTGTTTCAAAAAACCTAAACAATGAAATAAAACAAATAAAAACTAAAACAAGAGAATATAATTTCAGCAACATTCTGTTTTCACTATCATTCAAAATAATAATGCAAATATACAGGGAGATGATTTGGTCTGTAAGAGATCCTTTATAGACTATTTTATGGTTATTAATGGTGCTTCTGGGGCTGGGAGTATAACTTAGTGGTAGACATGTCTGAGACCTTAAGTTTAATCCTGAGCACCAAAACTTCCTAAAACCCAACTATTCAACTCCCCCAAAAAACAAACAAACAAACAAACAAAAACAAAAAAAACAAAAAAAAAAAACACAAAAAACAAACAAAAAAAAACATTGCTTCAGTGTGAGATGCTTGCCTGTCAGTGCTAGGTGCTTGCCTGGCTCTCGGTTCCATTCCCAATGCACAAAGACAGCACAAAATGAAAGTGAGCTATCACTTGATAGTAACCCTTGCCATACTGCTATTTCTTTGTTCCCCAAGTCATATGAGGCAGCTGCTTTGTTTTGCACAGAATAGAAGCTTAGAACATGGACTCTGGAAGCAGACCAACAATCCCAGTGCATCTTTCTTTAGACAGGTTTCACTTACTGCGTAGCCTGGTTGCCTAGATCTCTCTAGATCAGGCAAGCCTTGAATTCATAGACGTCTGCCTGTGCTGGATTAATAGCTGTGTACCATTATGGCTGGCTCCCAGCTGCATCTTACACAGGTTCCATCACTGTGGGCAAGGGCACATATCTTCCACTGCTTTGGTTTCCTCACTTAAAAAAATGGCACTCATCTCACTGAGTTGTTGTGAGCCTTTAATGTGTAAAGTTCTTAGAACTCTGCCTGGCATTAGAGCAACCTCCTTAGTGTTGATTTTTAGTGACCTTAATAATTACCATGCACCTTACTTAAAAGCATCTGCTCTCAATTGAACAAAACTAACCACCAGATCATGTTCTTTGTCTGGAGCAATAATACAACCTGACACCCTCAGAGTCCTCTTCTCCACAGGTAAGTTTTCATAAATAGGTTGCTGCACAGTTTACATAAAAGTACACCTAAAGTCAATTACAATATGAGAACTCATCATTTAAAAAGCAACTTTTTTTTTGTTTGTTTGCTTGTTTTAAGACTAAATAGTTCATTCTGGATACTAACTCCAAGATCCTTTGCCTCAGCCTCCTTAATGGTCAGATTCTAAGTGTGTACCATCATATCTGGCTCAAAGCTATTTTTGTAGATAGAGATGAAAGCAGAAAGTTCTACTTACTTGGAAACAAGAGAGAGAACATTGAAAGTAACATTTAGTATAAAATGTGTCTTTTGGAGTTGGTTAGTTAGATCAGATATTTGTAAGGCCCAAATTTCAACAAACTGCCAAGTAGTTCAATTTCTTTCTTTGTGGTACGCTCTTGGGCTCACACTGTATTCGTAATCACAGCCAAGTGCCTTACAAAGGCATAAAAGGGAGAACCACATGAGAGAGAAGGTGGAGTTTAGCAAATGCACATTCCCTGATTCCTGATGCAGGGAAGGTGGGGTGCAAGTGTTAACTGGGCCAAGATCTCACAGTGCTGCCTGCTATATACCACAGAAGCATCATCAAAGTTAAGTTACACACATCATTACTAAAATGAACCGAAGACCAGATTGGCCTTTTGGGAAGAAAGGGGGCAAGACAAGGAAAAAGAACATGAAAGAAGTAGAGGGCATTTGTCTTTCATGATTGGATTTGGCTGGAGAAGAGCAGTGTGATGAACAAACTCGAGGAACCTGGGATCCCCACCACCTTCACTCTGCAAGCCTATGGTTCTCAGCCTGGGGAGTGACATGCTCACGGCACTGTGCCATTGGCATGTTCTACACAACACGCACAGTCAGTAAAAAGGAGCACAGAGCACCGAGACACAATCCCACCAACAATTCCACCACAATCCCATCTTCTTTGACAAAAATCAAAAGATGAATCTTACCTCCACTGAGAATAATGACAGCTATAAATATAGCCAAGTCACTGTCATCTAATTCCAGTGCATTGAACTTCACAGCAAACTCAAACTTAGGCTCCATAAAGTCACCAAAGGGCTTCCGCAGGCTTTTGAGGAACTCCCTGGTCATGAATCCTTGGCCCTCTGAGATGAGGACTCCATCTTTATTCATCAGGGAGGCCAGCATCGTGTAGATGATCTCATGGACACCATACTTGAGCAGAGTCACTTGGTCATTCAAATCAAGGTTAATGAAACCAGGGATATTTTTGGCATACTCTGTGATCTCTTGCACGGCTTCTACGGATCGAAACTGGCACCCTTGAAAAATTCGGATGGCCACCTCTTTGCTCTGCTCCTGCAGGGGGGTGATATGTTTGAACTTGATTTTATCTTCTCCCATCATTAAGGAATTCATGTCGTAGATGACAAATGGCTGCAAATGAAAAAGGGAAAGTGGCTGAGTTCCTTGTTCTGAGAGAGCATCACCCTAGTCCTGAAGACTATTTTATATATGTATTTCCTTGCTGAGGAAAACTGTGAAAGATGAAGGCACTTAAACAGGAGAGAGGCTCTTCCTATTTATCATTGATCTGCTGTGTGCAAACATTTTATCAACTTGGCTCTTTTTTTCTTTGGTTTTTTTTTTTTTTTTTTTTTTTTTGAGACAGGGTTTCTCTGTGTAGCCCTGGCTATCCTGGAACTCACTCTGTAGATCAGGCTAGCTTTGAACTCAGAAATCTGCCTGCCTCTGCCTTCCAAGTGCTGGAATTAAAGGCATGCACCACCACTGCCCAGCTTCAACTCGGCTCTTTCTTCCTTCAACTTATACTACTACTATGTTACCCTGAGACTGACTAAATTGACAAAAAGTCTGTTGTCTTTCTTGAATTTCAAGAGAACATACATTTAGCCTTTTTTTTAAACAAAAAAATAATTAAAGCAACTTATAATTGAAAAGACCCACTTGAACATAAACTAAGCTTACAGCATTAGATTAAATTTACTCAGACCATAAAGGAAACACAGTGAACATATAAAATCTATTTCACTATAAAAAAAATCACTCAAAGCAGATTAAAAATATTGAGCCAAGAAAATGTCTATTTTTTTTTTTTCTGTGCTCTGGAAGCCATCTGTTTCAGAAAATGCAGCTGTAGCAGGCCTGTGGGTAAAACATTGCAAAGAATAGTAAAATAAGAATGGCTCTGAGCTTTTACTTTTTGTAGTTTTGAAGACAGAACCACAGAGCCTCTTGTGTGTTAAGCAAATGCTCTATCACTGAGCTGCAGTCCCAGCTCTGAACTTACATTTTAATATAGGTGTTCTTAGGGATCAACTAATAAATAAAACAAATGGATCAATTACTCAGGCTTATAAACAGGTTGCTTTGAAAGGTAATTCATATTTGTCATGACACTCTTCTCCCTATTTTCTTTTAAAAAAGAACTAGCCAAAGGCTTATGAGCATTGTGAAACTCTCAAGGTTGATCAACTAGGAGAAGGAACATTTTGCACTTATTACATGTACTGAACCCTAGAAAGAGATAACCTCAATCTTATTAAATAATTTATATAGCTGAGCACTGGAATAAAAACTGAGGCTATCTGGGTCCTGGTTTTCAATCTTTCCCCCTCCCCAAAGATTTATTTATTTTCTCTTATGTATAAGGGGGTTGACCTGTATGCATATAAGTGTATCATATGTGTATCTAGTGCTTGTATAGGTCAGTGTGTCAGATCCCCTGAAACTAGGGTTATAGATGGTTGTGAGCCTTGTCAGCTGCTGGGTGAGTGCTTTAACTATATGACTTAGGGAAAGTCATTTACTCTTCCAAATTCTCAAGTTTTTGTTTTTGTTTTTTTGTTTTTGTTTTTGCTTGTTTGTTTTGTTTTTGTTTTTGTTTTGAGACAGGATTTCTCTGTGTAGCCCTGGCTGTCCTGGAATTCATTCTGTAGACCGGGGTGCCCTCAAACTCAGAGACCCACCTGCTTCTGCCTCCTGAGTGCAGGGATTAAAAGCCCGCACTATTATTGTTGGGAAGCTGACAAAATTGAAGGTTTCCATTCTTTTCTAGAGGAGATTCTAGTTGTATTTCTATTGTGTATGCTCTCTCTCTCTCTCTCTCTCTCTCTCTCTCTCTCTCAGTCTCTCTCCTCCTCTCTCTTTCTCTGTGTGTGTGTATTTAAATGGGTGTGGGTTCTATAAGTGGCAAGAGTAACCAGCTTCAAGATGTATTGGCTAGAGATTTAACTACGGACTCTTGCAGATAAGCATCCCTGATTTTCACCAAGTTCAGTCTGTTCCACACTGAGGACTCTTAGACTGAGTAGATTTCCAAACACTTAAGGGTTGGGTTGCTCTAGAAATACTGCTGTCCTCAGTTCACTTCAACCATAATGCTCATCACACCTCAGAGAGGAGAGACTAGAGGACTCAGAGGCTTGCTGCCTTTGATTGTTGAAGACAACTAGGAGCAAATCATGTTCACTGTTTCTTGGACATCTCGCTTTGGTTTACCCTAAGTCTTCACCATTGGCATCATTAGTAAGAAGAGGATAAAGAAAAGGCAGAGTCAATTATAACAATTTAAATGTACTGTGTTATCCCTGAGAGTCAGAGTCTAACCTTGAGAGAACTATGAGTGGATGAAGATGATTTTACAGAACCTAGAAGAAATGCTTTCCTTCTCCTGCCTCTTCCTCCTCTACTGGTGTTCTAGGGGTGTCATAGTGTATTATAATGCATATTAACAAAAAATAAGTGACTTAACATTTTTAGACAAGGCCTCTGGTACCTAACCTTGGTATATAGCAGAGGATGACCTTGAACTTCTGATCCTCCTGCTTCCACCTCCCAAGTGCTGGGATTTCACAAGGGTGCACTATCACCCCTGGCCCAGTTTGCTAGGGATAAAGTACACGGTTCCAAGCATGTCAAGTCCCTAGCCCCTTGACTTCCTTTATTCTCCTGAGTGTGGACAACAGAGAAAGCAGTCCAACCAAACATGCTCTATTGCAGATAACATGAACATGAAATCATCTCCTCAGCTAGGCCTAAGTACCGTGCTTGCTTAGAATGCTCAAGGCTCTGAGTTGCATTCCCCAGGATGGAAAATACAAGCATAGAATCAAGACAGTAAACTATCTCTTCACACCCAGGAAGACTGTACCCAGACTTGCCCCTTCAGCTTCCTAGTGAGCTTCTGCTCAGTCATGTGGGTTCTTGGCACAGAGCATAAGCATCAGATTCTTTCACCTCCAAGTAAGCAATTTATCTGGAACTCTGCCCTGGTCCATCACCCTTGTGATTCTCCTTGACTTCCCCTGCCCCTCATATAAAGCCCCAGGTTCCTGTTTTTGAAACTCTGGGATAGCTGAACATAGGGCACCAAATCCTGCTAATTTTCTCTCCCAATTTAACAACAATGAGACTTTAACCCCTTGGCAATCAGTGTTGGTCAGGATATCCTGGCAGTAAAATACTCAAGGACAGCACCCCCACCATCGTTATGCCAAAGCAGTACAGTTTGGGAAAAAAAAAGAACAGAAAAAAAAAAACCAAAAAACCCTTAGGCATTTCTGACAAAGTGGGAGCTGGCAGAGAGTATGGGAGTATTGACATGCAAATGAATACCAGTGGAGATTTTGTTGTTGTTTTTCCTAGTTATATTTTATTATGCTGGGCTTTTTTTGTTTGTTTGTTTTTGACTCTGCATAAATTCTTTCTGCTTCTGTGTGGATCTGTCAAACTGTAAGAATGACTCCCAGGCCACCAGCTTACCAGTTCCCATACTTCAAACGATCCACTTAGGCATCACTTTCACATCTCACTGGGACTTCCTTGTCCTCAAGCCTCCTAAGAAAGTAGTGGTTTGCCCGCCTCTTCAGAACCAGTTATTAACACTCTGAATCACTGACAGCCTTCTTTTGGTACAGTGTTCTTTATAAAACAAACTGTATGTCTTTGATCACATTTCTATACAAAGCCAAGAGAGCCCTAGCACTTTGGATTAGCTTGTAGAGTGTCTTCTAATAACATACCAATTGCAGGAGGAGTCGTGTCTTCAAAATTTACTCAGTAATTTTTTTTTTTAATCTAGTTTACATTGTATTTGCCTTGAGAAACAGCATCAAATGGCTCGGTAGGCATATTACACAGCAGGAACAAAAGCTACAACTAGACATGCTCAGGGGACCATCTAGGTTTGTTAGGATTCAAAATGTCTAAGAAAAATATGCAAATGATGAGAATAAAATTGCTCTCAGAACAGTGGCCAAGGCTCTGGGAATGAGATTTTCTGATGCCCAAGCTTTGCTGGACAAAGAATGATCCTTCTTTCCTTCCTTCCTTCCTTCCTTCCTTCCTTCCTTCCTTCCTTCCTTCCTTCCTTCCTTTCTACTCTTTCTTTAGTACTAGGGATTGGACATGGGGTTCATAAATACTAGCCACAACCTGTAACACTGTGTGGATCCACCTTTTAGTAATCCATCGGCATGTTAATATATGAGTTATGAAAGGGACTATACACAAAATACTAAGTTCACAGCTCCTCTTGGCTAATGAAACAACCCAATAAAGGAGATAAATAAGAAAGTTCAACTAACACAGCTCAGGTTACTCTGGGTGATTCTCTAGTTAGCCGCATACATATCTGCATAGTACCTGACCTACTCACCGAAAATCACATAACAACAGTGCCAAATCACAGCTGAGTGAGAAGCCAGGCTTGGTGCTGCTTATTCATGATCCTACCATTTAGTAGGTAAAGACAGGAGAATCTGGACCTTAAGTTGACCATTGGCTACATAGTGAGTTCTAGGTCAGCACAGGGTACATGAGATCCTATTTCCAAACCAAACTATAACCTGGCTTGGGAAAATATTGGCCTTGTTTCATGGGCCTCTCCAGGTACTTAGATTTTTTTTTTTCAAAGAAGAACACTACATTCTTATGGCCTATCTTTCAAATTTTATTCCAGTCTTCTGCATCTCTTGGCTTTCATAGTATTAGGCACACATCTTGTCCTCTATGAACTACGGTTAATGAATGCTAACCCCAAAGTACATTGGTTTCTTCAACTTCCTTTCTGTCCCTGCTCCTGTGTTTCAGTTTTGCTTGTTGAAAACCATGGGAACCACAGAATGCAAAGTCTCTTCTAAAAGCACACATCATTGCTCTCTAAATAGGAAGAAACTGGAAGCTGAGATGCTTTACAAAGTCAAAGAGTTCCTTATAGCAAACCCTATGTAGAACCAGGATCTCCCCCTGACTGTCTCTTTTCAAATTCTTTCTCTATGGCTTTAAACTCTTTTCAATAAAATGCCTTTTCTGGAAAGAACTAGGGCTCTTCTGTGCTGGGGTCCTTAGGTGGTGCCTTTTGAATGACATTTCCTAGAGTCAACTGCTGTTTGTGATAGAAGTTAAGTTAGAAAGACTGTCAGATATAATTCTGTGTCCCCATGTAGTTAAGTGATTTAAGACAAACAAATGAAAACTTAATAAGAATTATTTGCACTCAAATGAACCAGTACATAGCCACAGCTCTTAAATAAATTGTTCAATTTCAGCCAAACAGTTACTCAGTGGATAAACAAAGGTACTGGCCAACTCAGTCCAACAACTAAAGAATAAATAAATAAAATAAAAATAAGTAAAGAAGCCCAAGTGCTTTTCCCTTAACTATATTGAATATTATTGTTATTTTCTGATACTGGGAATGGCACCCAGAGCCTTGTATGTGTAGGCAAGTGTTCTACTACTGAATTACACATCCAAACCTAGAATAATATTAGTTCAGATCTGTCATATCATTAGCTATTACTGACTCTGGTTATAAAGGAATTTGTTTTATTACTGTTGATAGATGGATCAGCAATGCCTTGGGGGTTACTCAGCACTGGTTTCTATTTGATTCCTATGGGGTCCCTAAGTTTTTCTCTGAGGACTCCCTCAATGCTTTTCTCCTCAGGGGAGGATAGATATTCCAGTTCATTCAGATTCTTTCAAAGATGGAAGGAGAGACTCTGCTTTGTTTAGCTGTAAGTGTAGGATTTAAAGAGACACATCTTCCCCATCACTTGAGTTAGTATGATGTGACAGCCACTGTATATTTTAGAAAGCATAAATGTAAGTGGGTACAGAAATGTTTCCACAGCAGTTTACAATTCCACATGGGCTTTATGATTCAGAGGTTTTATATTTCATATACTATTCAGAATGATCACTTTTCTAATGGCACCAGTGTGCTCCTGTTATAGGAACAGTGACTTTACATGTGCCTGTCTTAAACAACATGATGCCTTGGAACCCAAAGTCCAACACAGTACAAATAAAACGTTTTATTTCTTATTTGTAGATAGAATGGAGCCAGGACTTCACTAGGCATCACTCTCAGATATGGAGTGAAGAGTTGGCAGGTATACCCAGGGTTTTTCTATTTATTGTTTTATGACAAGCCATGGCACTGAGAACGGTTTTTGAAAACCACTGTTTATTTTCATCAACAAACATGGGATCATGTGATCATTGTGCCAGCGAGATAGTCAAATATCCTAAACTTCCAAAGTCCACTCAGTTATCAAACTGCCTTCAAGAAATGAGGGTTCTACTTCCAACACACTCATGGGTTTCAGAGATCACTAGGATTTCTTCAGCAAGGGTTGTGCTGAAAAAAAAAGCAGGTAGTGGGGAGAATGGATTCCACCCTATTTGAGGGTGTTGAAAATGTATAATGTTCCTAAGACTTCTTTAGTGACTCTATAGCCCACCTCCTCCTAACCTTGAGACTAGAATACCCAGTCCATACTCTTGGAGGCAAGATGATGAAAATTATTGGTATCTTTTCACAAAAATATGATGTTAAAATTGATTGGAGAAGAGCAGGAACATTTGATTATCTGTTTTGAAAAGTGTGAGTGGCCCAGGGAACAAGATATAGAAGAAGGAAGTTTAGCTGAGGAGGGGGAGTGGCCCCTGCTAGTCCAGAGGCAAAGGCTGCAGCTGGTGGGTTCCTAACAGGCTATGGTTAAATTGAGCAGTGAGATAAACATAAAGAATGGCCCCTTCAGTCTGATCATTTCCTTTTGCGAGGGTTATGGGTAATTGGTCATCCACTACGCTGAGCAGCCTCCCCCAGGCTTGGCCTAACAGATGCTGATGACATCAGCTGCGAGCTGGGTGTATAATGAGACCTAAGCTTCTCTCCTTATGGCCTCAGCCACTTTTTCACATCCCCCACCATCTCGAGAGGCCACACTTCAGCAAAACTTTTCCTATCAATGCAAATCTTAGCTTTCACAGCCCTGGCCAAGAGATAACATAACACCCCAGAGATAGATGCTATCAAATGAATAATAGGACCATGCTGATAAAGAACAATTCTCACTGCAAATCACATTTTGGGTTTCTCTTCCATATTCTCTACTGAACTGTTTCTATTGGTGCTCAATTTGATTTCATCAGATAAGGAGAAAACAGTGCCAAACAATTTGATTTTAGTTCTGTATAATCAGTGATTGGGTTGTTTATATTTGGCTGGACCTCTTTTTCTTTTTCTAGACCCTAACTGGAGGCAATTCTGTCACTATCCAATAGCTCATGATGTCTAGTTTGATGAACAAATATTGGGCTAGTAAAAAGCCCTCTGTTGAAAGTCCATGATTTCAAAGGGCATAAACAACAGTCTTTAATTCAATTAAACAAATAGTCTGAGTAACTATTATGGGAAAAGCACAAGCTTACGTACGATAGGGAAAAATGACAACCCTTGGCCTCTGAGCTTGAAAAGTCTATAATCAGGCTTTTGTAGCCCCTTCCTTAAAGCAGCTTAATAGCTATTTGTTTCACAAAGGGCCTCCAATTATCTTATTTTTAACTCAAAGACCTAGAGCCAAAAAGTCAGCTGGGATGAGGTTTCCAAGTGATTTCTAGTGATTTGGGTGCTGTGTCTTTCAGAACAAAGATAGGAGTAAGTTGGCCACCATTAAATACATTTAAATTCTTGCCTATTAGGGTGGGCTGGCTCTCTCTCTCTCTCTCTCTCTCTCCATCTCTCTCTCTCTCTCTCTCTCTCTCTCTCTCTCTCTCTCTCTCTCTCTCTCTCTCTCTCTCTCTCTCTCTCTCTTCCTCCCCTAGCCTTTAAGTAGTACTAAATTGATAAGATTTCCAGCATGGATTTCAGGTGTGAACTTGAGGTTATGACAATAAGAACCCAGAGCCTGCAAGATGAGTGGCTCTAGGTAAAACTGAACTGGCTTGCCTTTCAGCAACCGCCTCCCTCCCCAGTTAGGTAGATCCCAGACTCCAGCCCTCTTTCCTGCACCTGTTCTTGGTAAGCTGTTGCAATTTGCCTTCAAGTGTTAATTCTGCTTAGTCATGTGGCTCTGCAGTCTTTCTTTACTTTTCTGCCGGTGAAGTAGGCTTATCCTCTGTAATCAAATTAGCTCTGCAGAGGCTTCACTTGTGTGTCTCTTGCCATGGCTACTTTTGGTACACAGTGCACAGAGCCCATGGTACTGTGACTCGTGTTCTGTAGTCCTAGAATAGCATGCTGAGAATGCTCCCAACTAGAAGTCAGGGAGCTTATGTCATGGCCTTGGGGTTTCTATGTGCTTGCCCCTCTCCACTTCAGTTCCTTCTTCTTAAATGAAGATAATAACAAACAATTGCAGCCTTCAGAGGACCCTGAGCTCGAGTGTAAAGAATGTGTAAAATACTTGGAAACTGTAGTGCCTAGGGCCTTGTGTATCACTGTGAAAGTATCAATCACCTCTTTTGCAGGGAGAAACTCAACTGTTCTTACTGGCATGTGGCTTTCTCATAGCTACTAGCTGATTCCACTCGAAGTCATTTATCTAAAACGAAAGAAATAACCTGAGATAGTCCTCAAAACACATTAGGAGATAATACGATTTTTTTCTTCTAAAATCTAAATGGTCATCAAGTTACATGTATCCACCTAATAGTTGACTGGCTCTCCTGGCCATGAAAGTAACTGACCACACACAGGGTTTTCAAGAGCTGGATCCAGGTCTTCTGCATGGGACTTGTAGCTCCTACTGCCTAGGGACATTCATCATAGCATAGACATCAAAGCCAGACCCTGGCTGAAAGACCTGAAGAGCCCAATCCAGTGCACACTTGCAGCTGCTGGTGGACTGGGGAGCAGCATTGAGGTTTTATTTTAATGTAATTTGATGTTGATTCTCAACTTCCTATCAGAAGCTTTCTGCTTCCTAGAAAACTGGATTCAATGATAATTTTCATCTATTATGAATTGCTAAACAATATCAGTCAAAGAATCTCCAGGTACTTAAGAATACTTTTGTGGCTTGGGACTGTAGCTTAGTTCTAGCACACATGTACCCAACATGCTTGCCTGGGATTCAATCCAATAGTTAGCATACTAAACCAAGCAAGCAAGCAAGCAACCAACCATTCCATTGGAGTAGCATAGGCAACTTAGATCCTTGCAGAAAGTAGAACTCATGTATATAATAGAAGGCCAGAGCCTCCAGTTTCCCAGGAATAAAGCTAGGTACTGTAAGGAAATAGGTCTCATGATATCCTGATGTACTTTTGTGCCCACTTTGGACCTGGGACAAATGACCATAGAAAAACTGAAAGGTAGAAGTGGGACACAACAGCTTAACACACCTGCTCAGCCTCCTGCACGGCTTCTGAGACACTCTTGTGACTGGAAGGCTTCACGTTCATTCATGAGTGTAGAGATGACCTATGAGCTCTTGTATTACTCTCAAAGGTTTTTTATTACAGCTTGGAGGACTTACTCCCTTTTCAGAACAATGTTTACTTATCCTATTTGAAGACATTTCCTGTGTTTTGGACCTAGCCTGCCACTAGATTTTAACAGCCTGCAGCTGAGCTGTTTTTTGTTTGTTTGTTTGTTTGTTTTTGCATATGCATGTGCACCAAAGCAAATCATTTAGTCAAAGGAAACAACCCCCAGCCCCAGCCTCCCCCAGTGAAGAGAGCAGAAGAGAACTAACTGATTTGTCCGTTGTCTTTCCTGTCAAGATCGCCCTCGCCTTGGCTTTGGTCAGCGGGAAGGACTTTATGTATGAGTCATACAAATGCTTTGCCAGGGCTCGCAGATCAGCAGACTCTGGGTTCAGCTGGTCGATATCACTGGAGATCTCCGCCAACAGCTTCTCCTTCTCGGCCTGTGGCATCCGCCCAAACCTGATGGCTACAGAGGAAGAGGAATGACAGGATGAATCATTGGATCATTACTAGGGCTCCGCATTGTGCTCTCCCTAATCTTGGTTCCCACACTGAGAGTCCCTCTCTCCACCCGGCGCTGGTTCTGCCTTCTATCTACCACTTTGCTCATGTTTTTATTTCGCAACAGTAGCACAGACAAATGAAATTAACTTATTTACTTCTTCAGTTAAAAAAGGCAACATACGATCCTGTTAGGAAATTGGAAGGATCCGCTAGCAAACAGGAATACATATTCATTTAAACATGAATCGAGAGACAACTCCTATCCAAAGATGCAAAGTCATCTTTATAGAGCTTTCAAGTACAGCTAATTATTTCTTCCCAGTGTTCCCCCAACCCTAAGCATTTCAACAATCAAAATGTTCACACTGTACTATAATTATGACTTTTTATACCTCTAACCCCTCTGTAGAACAATGTCCTGCAGACAGGGACACTGTCATAATTATCTTGGTAACCTCTGCACTTCATAAAAGGTACGGCAGGAGCATCTTTGTGTTTCATGAATTAAACAGTTACGGAGAAGTTCAAGTTGTACAAACATAGGCCCTGTTCTCAGTCAGTTCATATGAGCTATCCGTTTCTGTTGTAAAGAAAGACCAGGGAACTTGGACATTAAATGGATGGAAACTGACTTACCCCCTAACTCTGCAGAATTCCCCCTTAATGAGGTTCATCAGAATACCTTTAATTTGGCTTCTCAAGGAGTGAGGAAGTGTGAATGCAAAGCAAAGACTTAAGACAGACTGTAGGGCCTAATGTAGGAATTGACCTGTGTGAGCTGGGGTGTCCTTTGGGCACAGAACCCTTGCTTGGCATGTGCAAGGCCTTCCCCAAAAAAATTAAATAAATAGTAATCTGTTTATAGACTTCTAACTTGCATAAAATTTCCTACTTCCTGGTCTGATATTACTTATAAAATGTCCCTTTGAGTAATGTTTCTTTGACACCATTCTTTGTTGAGCTAGCTCTCTTTAGGACACTGCTTTTCTCCAGTGGAACATCTTGCTCTCATACTTAGTAGTATCTTGAGCACCATTCTATGTGACACTCAAGATGATGGTGGGCTCTTTTACTTAGATGATAGGCTACTTGTGAGCAAAGGTTGGGGCACATTTACATATATCTTAGTACTTGGTAGAACTCAATCAATGTTGCTGAATATGAGAACCAACAGGTTTGTGCTTTTTTTGTTTGTTTGTTTGTTTGTTTTTGAGATGTTAAAAAATTAAAAAAAAATTGTGTGAATTTGCCTGCATCTCTGCATCACAGTGTGTACCTAATGTCTGAGGAGGCCAGCAGAGGGCAATGGGTTCCCTGGAATTGGAGTGACAGACAGATGTTAATTGTTATGTGGGAGTTGGGAATCAAACCTGGGTCCTCTGCAAGAGCAGATAGTGCTCTTAACTGCTAAGCCATCTCTCCAGCTCCAGGTGGATGGTTTTTATTCTTACACTAAAGATAGTATATTTATCATAAGACAAGGTATACAGGAACATTTCTATCTGTTCAGTGACTTTATTTAATCGTTGGTGCTGGGGATTGAGTCTTGGGTCTTGTGCATGCTGAACTCATGTTCTACCACTGAGCTACAACTCAGTTCATATTATTTTTATTGTATTTTATAGTTTGAGACTAGGTCTTGGGCATAACACAATGTGGCCCAGGATGTGAAACTCCTCTGCACCAACCTTTCTAGTTGGTGGGATTACAGGTCACTACCATGCCCAGCAAATTTTGTTTTAGAGAAAAGACTGATTTGTCCTCGAGTCTCAAATGTGTAAGTTCATCTCAGTTGGCCCTATACTTTATCACTAATAAAACTATTGCCCTACAGGGGCTTCTTAAGAGACCTTGCTTGGAGTTAGAGGGGAAAAGATGTTTGCCTCTCAGTTTACATTAGATCAGCATATGTTTAGATACATTTTCTAAATATAACCTTTGCACATGACCTATTCAAACAGAAATCTTTAAACAATTGCCATTTAAAAAAAGTCAAAATTGCAGACTCCCTCTTCATTATTCTTCCATTTCAGCTGCACTGGGATAGGGAATGTCAGCTTACTGAGGGGCCCTCCCACCTGGTCCCCAGATCCACTGGGATCCCTCAGTCTATGACCATGACTCTACTGTCTTCTATTTTAATAGCTCTGGCCACAATAGTCGATAAGGGTGTTTTCTTTTCTCTCCTTGTCTGCAGTCTCCTTGAAGACAGGAGTCTTCCTTGCTCATTACACTCAGCACTTAGCATATTGTTGGGTACATATTAAGTACTTGTAGAACATTTTGAAATACAATGAATAAAATACATGGTCATTATGAAATGGAGAACTGCTCAACAAGACCCCATCTGTCCCTGAGGGATCTATGGGTAGTTAATGGTTGCTGGAGGAGGCAGAGGCATTTTCTTCAGTGGTGTAGCCACTGGTAAGTTGCCCAAGCTCCTGTAAATAGCCCTCACACATGCTTCTATATGCTCTCCTAAGTAAACTCATTAGGTCACAAAATAAAAGAAGGGGGGGAAGGGGAGGGAGAAGGAGAAGAGGAAAAGGAGGAGAAGAGAAAGAAGGATGATGAAGACAATAACATAGAGGTAGAAGGGGGCTGGGTAATTTGGAAGAGGAAAGGAACAAGGAAAGGGAATGGGGAGAATATGACGTGGAATATGACATGGAAACGCCAGTTATGCCGATTAGTTAATATGTACAAAGTAACAACAATTTAACACCAGTGCAGAAGATCCTTTTATAGTCCTCTGCAAAGCCATGGCTAACCACCACCTCTTTCACACAGAACTTTTTTGTTTTGTTGCCTTTTGAGGAAAAGGGGCCAGAGCATGTGAGAACCACTTAGAAATATTCTAAACTTACATGTTTCCCACAGAGCATTCTAATAACCCATCCCTATATCCAAATGGGATATATATATATATATATATATATATATATATATATATATATATCCCCCAAGTGTTTTGAATATATAACTTGGGGTTTGAAAAAGCTTTCCAAATGCTAGGCTTTCTTGTATGCATATATTAGTATGTGATGCTGTTACTGCATATTCTAATGCATTTACATTAATTATTCTGCTACAATAGAAGCTATATGAATACCAGGTTTTACCTTTGCTCCTGAGTACAACAAAATACACAAATTATACAATAAATGTATGAAAAATTAAATTCCAAAATATCAAGCTTAAAATTAGACAGAATATGAGTCAATATGTACATTGGGAAGCTTACATGAGAAAAGGTAAGAATTATGACATATTAGAAGATGAAGAAATCGTGGTCTGGGCATGTGGATCAGTGGTAGAGTGCTGTCCTAATATGCATGATGAAGCCTTGGGATTGCTCACCAGCAAATAATAAAATAAAATAAAAACAAAAACGAAACACATACACACAGAATTTCTGAAATACAAGTTGGAAGAAAACCAGAGCTATCGTATAGTGAGGCAGAAGTTGCCAGAATCATCTACTGCTTCACAGACCAATCTACACAGCTCTTTACTTGATGAATAATTATTAAGTGGACTTTCATGTTAGATACTGTCCTAAGCTCTGGTTATTTTTTTAAAAATGTTGCATGTATGCGAGGTCAGAGGAAAATTTGTGGGAGTTGGCTCTCTTCTTTTATTATGAGTCTTGGGGATGGAACTTAGGTTGTCAGGCTTGTGGCTATAGCTCCTTTACCTGCTGAGCTATCTCATTGGCCCTCTGCTTAAATTTAAAAGAAAACATTTATTTATTTATTAATATGTGTAAATATTTTGCTTGCACATATATTTTTGTACCATGTGTGTAAAGTCCCTATAAGGCCTGAAGAGGGCATAGGATCCCTAGGAACTGGAGTTACAGACCACCATGTGGGTGCTGGGAATCAACCCTGGGTCTTCTTCAAGAACAGCCCGTGCTTTTAACCACGGAGCCATACATATCTCCAGTCCTTCGTCTGATTAAAATCCCCACTTTGGTGTTTTGAGACAGGGTTTCTCTCTGTAGCCTTGGCTGTCCTAGAAGTCACTCTGATCTAGAAGATGAGTCAACATGTACTTTGGGAGGCTTACATGAGAGAAGGTAAGAATTATGACATATTAAAAGATGAAGAAATTGTGGGTTAGGCATGTGGATTAATATGAGTTTGGGCTGGGCTCAAACTCATAGAGATCTGCCTGCCTCTGCCTCCTGAGTGCCAGAACTAAAGGCATGTGCCACTATGAGTGACTATGATTAAAATTTTATAGACAAGGAATGATAAACATACATGGACATTAACATGCCTAAAATGCATATTATCTTTCCTAGTGGGCAATCACAACAGCCAAGTTAATTAGTTAAAGACAGTTTCTTATCACGTTAGCAGTTCTTTTTTCTTTCACCTAATAAAAATAGCTAAAGCTCTTTCAAGATCACTTTAATTAGGATGCCTAAAGGTAGTGTTCTTCAGCTAGAATCTCTAACTCTCATGAATAAAGCATCTGTATTGATAAGTAACTCTGCTACAAGTTAGGCATGACTTGTTCCACAGGTAGATTTAGCATTTCTACACATCAGGGGCTTAGCAAAGGAAGGAGACAAGGTCTTGCTGGGTGGAACTAAATCTGTGCATAACAGATTGGAAGTAGAGAAACATTTTATTTGTTTCTTTGTACAAAACAGGAATCTGTGTGTCTCAGGCTGGTCTTGAACTTGTTATGTAGCTGAGGATGAACCTGAATAACATCCTCCAGCCTCTATCTCCCAGGTGCTGAGATTAGAGTTGTATGCTTCCATATCTGAATTTTTTTTAAAAGAGAAAATTCCGGATGTATTAGTTCATTTGGAGTCCCAGGGAATCCTAGCTGCATGCACGTTAGATGAGTATTGAATAAAGGCACAAGGAGGGTTTAGCAAGACTTTTAATGTTGAGAACGAAGCAGTGCAGAGGATGTGCTTTCTATAGCTAATCGATCAGACTGAAGGCCACTGCTTTCCCTGGCAGATAAAGAACAAACCCCGACATCTAGTTTATCTGTTGCTCTCCTAACTTTTTGAAGCTGTTAAAGATTGGTGTTTTTAGTTAAGTAACTATTTTAAATTTATTTTTAAGCTGTTCTAATAATGGAACCCAGGGCCTGGTTCATGCTAGGCAAATGTTCTGTCAGGGAACTAAATTACCAGCCCAGTTCCTATCCTTTAAGCAGAGAATTAGAGGAGGACAGGGAAGTTGAGCAGTTGTTTTCTAGAAGGCTAAAGTTAGAGTTTAGAAACAAAGATGGACATTATATATTGGGAATCAGGAAAAAATACATATACACATATAAGAATATATATATATATTCTTATCTTCTACCAGTGATGATTAATTTCCAATGTCAAAAGGAAAATATTCTCTGTGTTACTCTGAGTCACTGAGAGAGACTGTCTGGTCTCTTGGAAGGCAGTAGAATTAACACGGCCATAGCTGTCATCAGGAAGTCAACTTTCCGATTTCTTCTCAATGGGTTATAGAAAACTATATAATATCTATGGTCCCCAATTACTTTATCTGGAGAGGAGGAACTAGAAGAAGATGTCTCAAGATTCCCTTTTATCTCTATATTTATCTCTAAAACACTGCTAAGATCTAACCATGCTGAACTACAGTACTTGGGGATACACTTTGCTTTCTTTTTTAAAGCAGTGTTTGTCCTATATTTGAGGCTTTACAAAATAAAAAGGCAAATTTTGCCTGCTATAGCACTTGTCATAGACAGCAACTTTAATTTTTATTTTGGGGTGGTTACATACAGAGGACAGACAGGTTGTTTTAGCCCAGTGGTAGAGCATGTGCTTAGCAGGTTTAATCTCCAGCACAAAAAAAAAAAAAAGTCATCTAGAGAAATGCGTCTCAGTTTTAAAACAAATCATGAGAATCAGTAGGTTCTACTTCATAATATTAGCACATGACAGATTTATCACTTCATATTTAGTACTGGTATTACTGAACAATAAACTTTAGGTGTGTGAAATAATTAAGTATTTTGTTTTCTGGATCTAAAAACATGCTAAAACATAGTAAACTGACATATTTTCAAAATATCTACCAAATTATAGGTGCATTAAAGGGAGATGCTACTTAATTACAAAGGCATATTAAATTGGATTTTCAAGATAATAAATCAAGCAAAATAGAAGAATAAAGTTGGATCCTACAAGAAACATTTCTCTTTTAATTTTTAAGGGATGAGTTTGCAGTCATAGAAGGCTTTTAAAACCTGGTCAGGTTTTCCATTTGTACATATTTTTTGCATGTAAATCACACAAGTCATAACTGCTAATTCTATGACCATTGCCAGTAAACAATATAACTCTTTCTTTTTCCTCCCTCCCCGTGTTCCCTCTCCCCATGTATCTGTCTGTTCAGCAGAATGTGGTATACTGGGAAGGCACAGACTACTTAGAAGAGCAAACACAAGGAATCAGAAAAGTCTTCAGGAAAGACATGTGGACAGGGCCTTGAATGTCAGGTAGGATTCTGATAGAGAGCAGAGGGACAAGGTTCAGACAGTGTTTATAAGCACAGAGACCATTTCCAGGAACATCAAGACACAGTTTTCCTGAAGTCTATGTGGGAAGAGGACAAGAATGGGAGAAGAGGCAGGGCCCCTAGAGAAAGAGCATGAAGCCCACAGAGACAATAGGAGGTGCTTTATGTATTAGAACTGTGACCATCTTTTCCTTCATGCCACTGAGATGATAATGGTTAATTGCTCTTGTTTTTTTGGATGCAGTGATACAGTACTTACGGTAGGCACATGTGTCAGAAAAGGCCTGTTCACTTCTTGGTGGCCAGGAAGCAAGGAGAGGCTGAACAGGGACAGAGCCTCACATCTCCTTCAAGGGCATACCTCAATGATGTAAGTAGGCCCCACCACCTCCCAGTAGAACCAGTCACTGGCAAGTCAGCCTTCAACACAGGGCCTTTGGGTTCATTTCAGATCTAAACTACAGCAGAGAGTTTTCTTTTAAAGCAATACAGCTTAAATCTGTCATTTAGGTGTTTATGCTACATACTAGGACATACTAGGGCTATTTGCCAGGCATTGGGACAACTGCCTCAGACAATGCTGAGTGCCATAGAAAATTGTGAAACTACTTTTTTTCCCCTTCAGATTTTTATGAAACCACTGAGGAACTATTTTTAAAGTTGTCAGTTTTTTCTTTTTTATCTCCAATAAAAGGAAAAACCCCACATTATTTGTATCATAGGACATCCTAATCAACAAAGCTTTCACTAACTTTGAAACATGTGAAAAACATAATTATCAAATTTCGGTGTTATAGGGAAAACCTGACTGAATGACTCATTAGTAGCACAAGCTAATTCTTTTCTACTTTAGACTATTTAAAAAAATATGATTACCCTAAACTCAGTTATTTAGTTTATATGTAAAAAGTAGCTCTGAATATGAAATATTAATACTTCAAAGTGCTTTATGACTAAATTTTTAAACTAAAACCAATATATATTTAAATATGGTAAATACTGGGGATGTGATAGCAGATCTTTCCAACACAAGTTATGGTTTTAAAAGGTAAAGAAATATATGCAAGTACCCATTTGACTGAAGAAGCAACAAACTCACTTCCCAGACAAACAGTAGTCATCTCATAAGTTACAGGTGCCTCTGGGCTCTCTAGGAGCTAAACTCTTATACATGTTAGCACTTGTATTCTGAGCTTCCCTTTAAAGGTGGTTTAGACAGGGTATCACATTGATTGTGTGATGCAAAAGATGCCTAAGCAATCTGTGACTCTAGAAACAATGATGGATTATTCCATGATCAAAATAACTGGAACACATGTTTATCTTGGTTATTTACAGGAAAACCTGTAATTTTTTGTTTTTTTATTGTTTTTTTGTTTTTTCTTCCTAGTTCATGCTGGTGATGGGCATTGGAAACAACCTAGTTTCCAGCAAGGGGGATTCTAAAGGTATGTCCTTGCACAGCATCTAGTCTGTGGCAGAACAGAGCTGCAAGTTCTATATGGCACATATAGAAAAGCTTCAGCTATATGCTGCCTTTTGGGTCTACACTGTCTCCCACGTGTTCAAGTGTGACTGCTCTTGGGAGGTCGTGAAACCTTTCAGAGGTGGGAAGATGCTTGAGGGCGTGTCTTTGGAGGGGACTGTGTTGCCCCAGCTCTTCTTTTTCTCTTTTGCACTCCCTGAGAGATGAGTTCTTTCACTGCAGGCAACAGGGCCAAATCAACATAGAGTAGGACCTCCAAAGCTGTAAGCTAAAACTAAACGCTTCTTTGGCTTGGTTGTTTTTTGCTTGTTTGTTTGTTTTGAGACAGGGTCACACACTGTAACCTAGGCTGGGTTTAAACTCATGGCAATCCTCCTGCCTCAGCTTCTTGAGTCTGGAGTTACAGACAGGAGTGTACTGCTACACCTGGCTCTACCTTTAAAGACAGAAAGTTGAAATGGACTATGTGACTTTTTAAAGGAGATTGCTTTAGGTTTTTACTCTAGCCTTAATCTGATAAGCAGTGGATAATATAGAGACTTGATTTAGGCACAAATTATGTTTTTATGGCACTAAAACATAGGTAGAAACTTTCAAATTCAGGCAATTGATATACCAGATGTCTGCATGTTTGGAAAGACTCTAATATTGTCTAGTAAAATGTGTGGACTAGCTGGTTGGAAAGTGAAGAATTCAATGAGTTATGTTTTTCATTATAAATAATGAGATAATTGTCAACTGTGAAAGGACTTAATGATGACTGGCTTCGATGCTTTTTGGCATTATTCTCCAGGGCCCTTGTTTCCTTTGACGGTCACTGTGGAATCTCCCTTCAGAACTGCAAGGGCATTGCTGATAGAGAACCTAAACACAGTAAGTGGACTAAACAGAGGCAAAGAACAGAAAAGAAGTAGCAGAACCTAGGTGGAGTGGCACATGCATGTGGGAGAGTTAGATAGGAGGATTGTGAGATCTAGGTCAACCTGGGCTACATAGTGAGACCTTGTTCCCAAATAAAACAGATAACATAAAAAATTAAAAATAAAGAGACACATACTGGGGCAGGTTGGTTGTGGAGTGTTCATTCTTGTATATACTGAAACAGCTCCATACCGATGTTCATGAAGAATGCACAGGGTGTCTCCTTTGGAAACTTGAAAAGGCATTTTGTGTGGATACTGTTACTCATGCTGTTAGCTCACGTTGGCTAGTATAACCACAGTCATGTAGAAAATTTTGTATTCAGAAATAATTCCTCATCAGGAGTTGGTTAAAGTGTACTGCAGATTCCTCCCCTGTGTGTAGACTCTTTGTATGTTTCCTTTATTGTGCAGCAAACACACTTATCTGAAAACCTCTGAGAAGTTTTGTTAGTCATCTGTAAGTCCTTTCATGGTTGAGCTGCTTAAGTCTCTGGAAGTGGTAGCGCATGCCTTTAATCTCAACACTTGGGAGGCAGAGGCAGGCAGATTTGAGTTCGAGGCCAGCCTGGTCTACAGAGTGAATTCCAGGACAGCAAGGGCTACACAGAGAAACCTTGTCTCAAAAAACCCAAACTAAACCAAACCAAACCAAACCAAACCAAAAACATTTAATGCCCATTGGTCCTTGTCTTTGCAAGAAAAAACTGAACATACTGTTCAGATTGGTCCCTTCTAGGTAGAGTAAATGAACTGAGTTTTTGTTTGTTTGTTTTTTGAGATAGAATCTAACTATGTTGTCATGGCTGACCTAGAACTTCCTATGTAGACCAGGCTGACTTTGAACTCATAGAGATATCTGCCTGCCCTGCTTCCTGAGTGCTAGTTAACTGTTAAAGTCAAATGACGACTTTATTATCAAGGGCATGGTAGCTTTCTTTGACTTTCTGGGTGGAGAAAATTATACTGCCCATACTACATAGGTTAGATTTTTGGGAGGAAGGGTACTGGGAATATACTTTGGGCTAAACTCTGCACTGGGCTACACCCCCAGCTTATAGTCTACATACTATTTATCTGCAAATGTTAAGCAATGGGAGATAAATTTCATGTGAGGTGTGCTTGCTTATAAACCACAGAAAATATGTTTTATATCAATGTTGCAGTGCCTGTAAGTGCTAGGAACTATATTTTATACAAATATGAGAAATGACATTTTTTTGAATAGGCAAAACCCAAATAGCATTAAAAGCAGTGTTGGCAAACTTTCCTAGACTATCTTGATGATAATGACCTCAAAGTCAATGATTTCTTCATAAAGATGAAATAAGTTTGCTGCAACTTGATTGCATCAACTAAAATAAAGCTCTTGGCTTGAAATTTTTGTTCTTATGTTTTATGAGGTTCGAAATAAAAAGGAAATTGATGGAATTAAACCAGCAAATTATTTTGCAATCAATGACTGCAGTTGTACACTGCTACAAAGCAGATGTGGTCAAATGTTGAGGAAAGTTGGACCAAATTCCCTTCCTGTCCAGTGCTGTTGATAGCTCTATTCATAATGCACTCTTGCCTTTAAAGGGACTGACCCATAAAGACAACCACACCTTTTACTGCTTTCAAAGGGTAGAGAATCAATCAATTGGTCATTGGCAAGCATCTTGATGGTTCCCACTATGAGAAACAAACATGTCCATGATGGGATACAAATATAATCTTTACAGATATATTAGAGTCTACAAAGATGAACACTGAGTTCAAAGATTATCTTCTTACCAGATCAGTTTTTCGAGAGATGAAAGCAAAAGAAAATAAAGATGGGAGCTGGGTGTAGCACAGTGGTAAAGTGCACACTTAGTATGCACAAAGCCCTGGTTCTGATCTCCTGCATGAGAGAAAGAAAAGAGGAGAAAGGAAGGAAGGAGGGAGGGAGGGAGGAAAGGAGGGAAAATTGGATATCAAATGAAATAAAACTTTGGACTTAATCTGATAACTTTAGTATATATTAGTTCTTGAATCCATAAGGATATTTTTAAAGCATTGACTAAGACTTGTCAAACACTATTAAGTTACAGCTAAAATGAGTTTTGTGGGGCAGTCAACCAATCAGAACCAAATGGTAATAAAGAATTTGTTTTTAACAGGCATAGATCTTCTATGATTAATGTGATTGAGTGCTACAGCTCATGAGCACATGGCTCTTCTCTACTATGTCTCTGAAGCCAATACTGTTATTTTTTTCTACTGCTGGGGATGGAACCTCAAGATCTCATATGCACTATACAAGTGCTTCTTCACAGGCTACACTTTTGAAAAATACGAGATTTTATCCCCTTGCATTGATGCAGCATTGAAGTTTTGTGAGAATTCCAAATATTTCTGTCTTTTTTCTTCAAGTTTGTGTGTTCTCTGAAGTCAAGAATAATATAGCAAAGGCATGGTAAAGAACACCACCAACAAAAATACATGAACCAGAATTCTAATATCGCTTCTTTGTTCTTATACTCTGAACATTAGATATACCCAGCATTTTTTAAAGCAGTAATAACCAACACATGTGATTATAATTCTGCTTTTAAGCTGTTTTTAAAAAAATATTTCAAAGCAACATATATATCATGATAACCATTATATTTGCATCAAGACATCAGTTTTTCCAAAGATCCTTTTCTTAACACACACACACACACACACACACACACACACACACACACACACACACACACACATACACGAATAAGAGTTTATAGGGCCAGGACACTGGGTTGAAGGCCTGTTGAACTTCCCACTAAGGATATCAAGCAAGTAGTAGAACATGCCTATTTGTTTAGTATTCATTGCATGTGCCCTGCCAAATGAAGGGTTCAATCTAAAAGCTGAAAGGTGCTGGCCTACACGAAGAAGCTCTCATCAGGATGACTTTGAAACTTAATGCTCTTTAGAAGAATTTACTCGCTTCCATTAGTTGTCCTAGTGCCTACTGACCTGGACCTGGCATTGGCCAGGAGAGTTACAAGATGTACACATGGCTCTCAGTATCCACTTACCATTGTGAGACATCCCCACAGCAAGGCACTTCTGAAACCGACAGTACTGACATTTATTTCTACTTTTTTTGTGGATCCGGCAGTTAAGATCACACCTATCATAAATAAGCTTCAATCGGATGGTTCTTCGGAAAAAACCCTGCAAAAGGATATGGAAAATAAACAATTTTTAAGTCTATGTGATACATAGAAGCAGCAACCTGTGGATAAAGACACTCATTGACTTGGACATCAGCAAAAGTGGATTTGGGCTGGAAAGATCGCTCAATCAGTAAGCTGGAGGGCCTGAGTTCAATCCCCAGGAACCTTGGAAAAGATGCCGGGCATTCTGTGGTTTGTGCTGGCCATCCGAGGACTGGAAGGCAAAGACCAGAGGCACCCTGAGGCTCATTGACCCGCCAGTTTAGTCTAACTGATGAGCTTCAGGCCAGAGGGAGACCATGTCTTGAATATGGTTGACAGTGTTCATGAAGATGACTCTGATGTTGCCCTCCATCTTTCCCATACATGAACACATACATGCATCTGCACTATATAAATATACCTGTTCACATAGATGAACTTCTGCACACACATAAATAAAACACAAGGTGGGTTTGTGACACAGTTTCACCATGGGGGCCTTGTACAAGTGACTCTCTGTGGTTCATTGGTACTTTCTGTAAACTAAAGTACAGAAGGATCCTCTGGGGTTCTTTTTCACCTCTTAGACACTGAGCACATCCCACTGATGTCATGCAGTGTACCTTGGCTCTACATTTGGTTTTCAGCATGCTCTAAGAAGTGCTCTGGATTTAATGTAATGCAAATAAAATACCATGTAATCAGTCCAGTCTCTCAGCAAATTATTCCAGCAGTG
The DNA here is from genome assembly GCF_000001635.26 of Mus musculus. NCBI lineage: Eukaryota > Metazoa > Chordata > Mammalia > Rodentia > Muridae > Mus > Mus musculus. The sequence goes on along the minus strand of NC_000072.6, from coordinate 115,450,223 downwards.
TGCCCCAGCCTTCACAATTGTGCTAAGCAGCTTGGCAAAGTTATAGTCATTTCCTTCTAAAGCATGATCGGGGGCCAATAAAAATCCACATGTGAATAACTTTTTGGAATTCTCCATGTTGCAATTTCCTGCAGGATTTGTCTTATTTATTTATGTAGTTGAAAGAATACCCCACCATTGTAACTTGCAAACAGAAAGAGATAGCAGGAAATAATATGAGAAGCAATTGGGAAATCCTTAGAAAATCTGCTACCTCAAAATGCAAATATGTCCTTCTGGGACTAACAGAGTGCTCATCTGAATTTACTACATATGTTGGATGGAACTGCAGGAAATTTAATTGGAGGTATCTTCTAGCTCCAGTGTATATATATGTGTGTGTGTGTGGTGTATTTGGTAATGCATATGTCCACGGTTCTCTTTTATTTCTTATTATGTTCATCTTCATGAAACACACTTCTCTCAAATTCATCTGGTCCTGTTAGGTATAAAAAGCTCGGAATTGGATCAGCAAGCTGTCTTCACAAGTAAAAAGCCATGTAAACCTAACAACTCAAGTTTGATCCCTAGAGCCCATGCTGGAAGAGGCAAGTGGACTCTTCTAGGTTGCCCTCTGACCTTTACACAAGTACTGTGGTAAATGTGTACGCCCATATCCAAATATCATACACAGATAGTAATATGAATAAATAAAAATAAAATTTAATTAAAAAACAAAATAAAACACCACTGAATTAATGTTGGCTTTGCTTTGACAGTCATCTTAACTTTTGTTAGACTCCTCCTCCCTAGAGCTTTGTGCACATTGCCCATGCGCTACCTCCCTGACTTTAGGATAATGTCTTGAATACTAAACAAATAGGCATGTTCAACTACTTGATTGATATCTTTACTAGAAAGTTCAATAGTCCTTCAACCCAGTGTCCTGGCCGTCCCTATAAGCTCCTTTTCGTGTGTGTGTGTGTGTGTGTGTGTGTGTGTGTGTGTGTGTCCAATTGAGCTGAGGCAGCTCCATGCTCTGTTTCTCAAGCCAGAATTCATGAAGTCATCTTCACTGTCTATTTTTCTTGAAGTTACTGGACCTCTTTCTTTCCCTCAAGTGGCTAGCTCTTTCTTTAAATACAGGCTTAATAGTCCATTAACTAAAACACTTGTAAACATAAATACTTTGGATTTCAGATTAAAAATAATTCTCTAAAATAGTTGCAAATACAAAGTACGGTATCTTGGTCTTGAGAAAACATATAGATCTAAGCTTGTAAACATGAAATATATATTCCTCTTCACCTCTATCTCTGTACTGAGACTCCAAGTCTCTGCATGCTAGGAAACACTCTATCACTTATCTACATTCCTCCTTCCGCCTCTTTCTTGAGAAAGGGTCTCACCATATAACCTGGCTGGCTTTGAACTTACAATATTCTTTTCTTAGTCTCCAAAGTGCTGTGATAGCAAGACAGGTTCCACTGTGATATTTTATACACATAACCTGAAGGTGTTAATAGCGACCAACCCAAGGCTTTGCACAAACTATGCAAGCTATTGCTGAAATACTGAGTCTTTGGATTTTTAAAAACTAGAGTCTTATTATGTAGCCCAGGCTGCTCTTGAACTTGGGTTTCTCTATCTTTGGCCTTCCAAGTGCTGGGATTTTAGATGTGTGCCACCATGAGTAGCTGAAAAATATCTTTATACAGTATTTTTATTGAACCCATCTTCTTGACTGCAATCTGTTCAATGAGGTCACCCATGGAATTTTCCACATGACAATATTTTGCTACTAAAAAATTTCAGGGTCTTGTGGATTTTGGATTCTAGAATTAGGAATACTCAATCTGTTTTCATATGTCTACACCCTTTATTACAAATCTTGGTAACATCTTCTCTTCTCAATCAGCCTTATCCTTCATCTGATGTTGTCTTCCTGTCTCTGCATGTGCCCCACTTCTGGAACTCCTTGAGTCCTTTCTCTTTATCTTGTTTCTAGTGGTACTTGAAATGTTTTCTCTTCTTTTCTTTTCTCTTTTCTCTTCTCTTCTCTCTCTTCTCTTCTCTTCTCTCTCTTCTCTTCTCTTCTCTTCTCTTCTCTTCTCTTCTCTTCTCTTCTCTTCTCTTTTCTTTTTGAGACAGGGTTTCTCTGGGTAGCCCTGGCTGTCCTGGAACTCACTGTGTAGACCAGGCTGGCCTCAAAACCCACCTGCCTCTGCCTTCAAGTGCTGGGATTAAAGGCACGTGCCACCACTGCTCAGCTTACTTGTGACTTTCTAACAGATCACAGAAATTCCCTAAGTGTCTAAATGCTCAGTATAAATGCCCAAGTGTTTCTTTTTTTCCTGTTCCCACTCCTCACTTAAAATTGTGACTTCCATGGGGCAGAGTTGTCTCTTTACCACTGGACACAGCCAGAGCCTACAACAATACTTCATTAAAATCTTACATGTGATTCTATCTCCTTCTGATCGTTCTCTGAGTTTGCTACAGTTTATTAATCTACTCAAATGGTGACAACTGTTTGAATTTCTGGTGTTTGTTATTATGAGCTTACAGAAGCATTACTGTAAAGTTTTGCTTGCTTTTTTGAGATAAGGTCTTGCTATGTAGCCTAGGCTGGCCTCAAACTTGCAGCAATCCTCTTGCCTCAACCATCTGAGGGCTAGAATTACAGGCATGTATCATTATGCTCAGCTCATTGTAAACATTTAATTTACATATATGCAAGGGTCAGCCTTGCCAGAGTTTTTGTATTATATGGTATGCAAACTATATATTTTATAAGATAATGCAAGATGATTTTAAAAAATGGCTATATGAGTATATAGTTTTCTAAACTGTTGTAAAATTTGAATGTATCACCACTGCTTGGTGACTTCAGCCTTCATTATGTCTGTTGTCTTCCTCAGCCTCTCTCATATCTGTAACTGTAGGTACATAACACTATGCCCAACTCTCAGGTTTCATTGAGAATCTATTATATGTAAAACATAAGTATGATCTCAACACATAGTTCCCTGGCTTTTCTTTTCTATGTTTGTAATGGGACATCTTGTCTAAAATAGGACATTAGGCATTCTTCATATGTTCTTGGATGCTTATTTGATGTCTGTCACATGTGTTATAAGCATCTTCTCTCTGGCTTTATGTTAAAATGCATTTTTCAGTGATTTTTTAAAAACAGGTAAACATTTCATGCAGTCTCTATTTTTGAGTGATGCTAGGCACACTCTCTAACACTTTGAATCCTGTTGTGTTTGTGTGTCCATTCTTGCTGTGATACATCTCTTGTCAACTGATGTTGGTGGTGATCTTTCTGTCTCACTGGATGCTTGTATACATTCTTTCCCTTGGCACTCTGTAGTCTTACTATAGTGTGTGTAGGCATAGAAATTCTTTTACTTATTTTCTTGGTTGTGTTTTCTGAATCTGAGTTTCTCTCGTTCATCAGTTTTGGGATTCCAATTAGACAAATGTTAAGTTATTTCTCATTTTAGCGCTTGTGTTTCTAACTTCTCCTTTGTGCTGCCCATGTTCTTGTTCCTATTTGTTTACTAATATTGACTATGTATGTAAAAATCAGAACACCAATGAAACAAGACCACATAAAAACCAAATTATACTGGTGAAAGTGAAAGCAAACATTTCTCACTAATGTTTATTAGTGAGACTAATAAATTAGTGAGACTTTTCTGAATTCACTGTGATATTTATTAGTGCAAGCATACCTTTAAAAAACTCTTAACAATACTACCAGCTCTGAGAATTTAAAAATATTAAAATTTTTGACCATAAACTGTGGAACCTACAAAGTCTAAGTAGGGAATTCTATCCTTCAAAGAGAAATTGAAGATGCTTGTTCTGGAAGTCCAGACATAGCTGACTGTGGCATTCTTAATGCCTTTGAGAATCCTGGCTCCATGTGGAAGCCCAGCTCAGCTCTTCTCCTGATGAGCACGGCAGCACAGCACCTTCTCAGTTCTGAGGGCAACTCCCCAGGAAAGTCCTGCCAGGGATTCTTTGTTTTGTCTTTGATGTTGTTATGGAATTCTGTTACTCCTTGTGAGATCAGCAGTATCCCAAAGAATAGGTCCCAATGTAGAACCTGATGCAATTGAAACCCCTTACCTCTCAAATGGTCCCAAGTACTGTGGTTGTGCCAATGCTGGGGATTAGCAGTAAGTTAATTTGCAAAGCCTACTCCATGCTAGTGAAAAATTTTGATTGCCATAATAATAAAAAAAATTAGCTTAATTCCTATGACATATGCCTAAAGTAAATCATTTTGGGAAGATTTGATATCCTTCAATTCTAAAGAGTAATCATCCGGCCTATCATTTATGAATTTAATACATATACAAATTTGGGTTTTTTTGAGTCAAGGTCTCATTGTATAGTGCTTGAACTCAAAGAGATGCACCTGCCTCTGCCTCCTGAGTGCTGGGACTAATAGTGTATGCCACTATGCCCAACCTTGCATACAAATTCTTAATCTGAATATATACAGAATATATATGTAAGAACTTGCTTTTACTGTTATTCCCCTCAAATTTTATGATAAGCATTTTTTCATGTTATTTAACTTTCTCAAGAGGAAGATAGGAGAATATCACTGGGTGTTTTTCTGTTAATTTATTTACTGACTTTACCAGTACTCTATTTTTTTTAGGGTCTATAGAACAACGTGTATTTTCCATCTGCTTTTAACAGTCAACTCTTTGGATTATTGTGCAGTGACAGTGTAATGAAGTTTGTAGGTTACTATTTCAGAAGTATATACATTGACTCCAATGTCTTTCTATTTGCCTTTAAAAAAATGATTCTTACTTTTGTTTATGTATTTTAAATGTTTTCCAAGTTTCTCCTTAAATTTTTTATTTATTAAACTATTATTATTATTGTTGTTGTTTGGGGTAGTTACCCGTGAGCCATGGTCTATGTGTGGAGGTCAGATAACAAGTCTGCGGCACTGAGTTTCTCTTCCCACCTTTAAGTATGTTCTGGGTATGTGCCCCAGGGGATCAGGTTTGTTCAGCAAGCACTTTTACCTGCTAAACTATGTTGATGGCCCAAGTATTCATTTTTCCCCCTTTATTTTTATTTTATGAGTATGGGTATTTTGCACCCCGTGATGGAGTGCCCACAGCGTCCAGAAGAGGGCATTAGATCCCTGGGATTGTAGTTCTAAAAGGCTGTGTGCCACTATGTGGGTGCTAGGAATTGAGCCTGAGTCCTCAGGAAGAACAGCCAGATTTCTTAACTCCTGTGTCATCTCTTCAGTTCCACAGTTCTTTAATTTTTACAAAATTTCATGTACAACAAGCTGAGTCCTTAGCATGGTACTGATTTTACCATGAGATTGAAAGTTCTCTGCTTGGACTGCATGCAGCCTCAGTTCAGCAAATAGGAGCTGCGTTCCTGAGCTACCCTAGGCAAGCAGGAGTGCATTTGAACCATTTACCCTAGACACAGATAGCATAGGCCCTCACAGAAGCAGGCTTAGGATGCATTGAACTGAGGGCAGATGGTGTTTACTCAGAGCTTGGGGAGATCTTATCCCGACTGATCTTTCAGAAAAGATTACAAAGTATGATTGCTCTGTTAGGAGTGTGTCTCTTAAGGATTCAAGTGTTAAGTTTTAATCTTTATGTGAAGTGGAAGAGGGTGGAAACTTAATCTGACTGAGGTTAGAGGTGGGGCCTTTGGACAGTGATTAAGATTAGATAAGGCCATTAGGGTGGTGTCCCTGTGATTGAATTCTAGTTACTTCATAAGAGGAAGAGAGACCAATTCTCTCTCTCTCTCTCTCTCTCTCTCTCTCTCTCTCTCTCTCTCTCTCTCTCTCTCCCTCTCCCTCTCCCTCTCCCTCTCCCTCTCCCTCTCCCTCTCCCTCCCCCTCCCTCCTCTTCTCCTGCTTCCTGTCTCTCACCATTCGTAGTCCTACACTACTTTAAAATCCTCCATCAAGAAAGCAATTGCTGACTTGCTGACTCTCAACCTGAGGCCAGAACCACGAGCCAAATAAATCTCTTCTTTATAAGTATGAAGCCTCGGGCATTTCACTTCACTAATGAAGGGCCTAAAACAGTGGTGACTCAAGAAAACAAAACCAAAAAGCACATTTGCAAGCAGCAAGCAAAAGGCTTTTGTTTTTGTTTTTGAGCTTTAAGTGTTTTTGAGTTATAAGCTCTCAGAAACAAGATGCTTCATTTTGTCTGAAATGGTAACACACCAAGAACCTGTCACTATTTCATTTTAATTAATTCCAATAAGTTTACTCCTTTCTGTTTGCCTTTTGACAGGAATCACAGATGTAAGCTTCCCCCACTGGCATCCTAAGAAGGTCTCATAACAGCTGTCTTACAAAACATTCCTTTTGATCTATAAATGAGTCTACAAGCTATGGTCAACTGAAGCTTAATTATGGGACTGCACCATATTCTATGGAAATGGCAAACATTAAATTGCCAAGGTGCATTTTAAACTTTGTACAGGTAAGACAAAAAACATTTGCTAATTTCATTCTCCTTAGTTCTTATGGGTACTGATGATAAGCTAAGAGGACATCTTTGTGAGTGACAGTCAATGGCCTGATTGGGAATGAGGCAGCAGTTTGGTGCTTAAGTTGTGTTTCTTCAGGCTCTACGATTTGAAGTGGATATCTGTAAGTGGGAATCAAACTTTTTAGTCTCAGAACTTGCTTGTAAGTTCTAATTTTCTAGGCACTCCACCAACATACAGGAAATAAATTACTACAAAGTCTGAATGATTATACAATTCACACTCATTAATGTATATGACCAGCATGACCCAAACTGAATGAGTTTTTCAGATAAATATGGCTAGGAATTTAGCAACTCAAAAAAAAAATTACTCATTAAATACAATGATATGTTCTTCCTTACAGAGATCTTAGATTATTGGTTGTGCATAATGACTGAATCACAGATATTTTAATCACAGACTGATTTCTTTTCATTGTTTTTGGTTTTTTTTTGAAACAAGGTCTCTTGCTGTCCCTCTGTCTCCACCTCCTGTGAGCAGGGATGACAGGCATGTGCCATCATGCCAGGCTCATGAATGTGCTTTGGTGTTTTAAATGAAAGCATCTCTTGCCAGGAGTGTTTCAAGGACTCGTTTTGAAATCCAAACCTTAGAGATGTATAAGACCTTGGCTGCCAACCTAATCAAATTGTTTTCTTCCTAAGGTGACTGAGGGCTGAAGTATTTATGTGACTGGCAGGCTATGCCTGAGAAAGTGGCAGAGGAAACTCTGGCTTGTATCTTTTTACCATATTAGATTACATTTGGACTAAAAGAACCCTACAGATCCAACTAAATTTCATTGCTTTATAGATGAGAAAATGTTTGTAGAATGTGGTTAAATAATGGCACAACACACACACACACACACACATCTGCTGAGGGTTATGAATTTCATAAAAATTAGTTTTCCTTTATTGGTCTGCCATCCATCTAGAGCCCAGAAGTCCTAACTCATGCCTATCTTGTGTGCTTCATCTTCATTCTACAGAAAAAGCTCAAGTGAATCAGTATTCCTTCATTTATTTATGTTTTATTTTGTTTGAGACGGGGCTGGCTTGAAGATCACTATAGAGACCAGGCTTGATGAACTCCCAGAGATGCCCCCTGTGTCTGCTCCTGAGTGCTAATATTAAAGGCATACACCACCACACCTTCCAGTATTTATAAAGTAAATACTGATAAACAATGTATTCTATGGCTTCCAGTGCATAAGTTACATGCTATTTTATTTCTGAGTATGTTAAAGTTATTTTTAAACTGTATATAAAATGAATATATTAATGTACTTTTCTTATACCTGGGACAGCATATCCCTAACTTTCTAAAACACTCTTTTCACAGGGAAGAGCTCAGTTGTTGCCTTTTGCCCTTCCATTACACAAGGCTTGATCTGTGGCTGGACTACAGGAACAGCACTAGATTAGGGCTTGGTAGGGACAGACCTCACTAACCCGTAACTTTGCTTTTCCTTTTGTAGTCCTGGGAATAAAGAGCCTATTCAAGTGACCCCATGCCTTTGATGCACAATTTCTACAGTGCTAATATATTAATATGCTTAATATTACAGCATTAGTCCATGGGTCAAGTGATATACATATATAGTCTATCAAGCCTTTCTTGTTTAAGAGATTGTATAGCACGATGAAAAACACACTAGAGAAATCAGAAGATGTAGGTCCTAGTACTGGCTCATCATTCACTGTCTTGCTGCGATACCTTGGATAAGTCCTTTCAAAAACAAAACAAAACAAAACAAAACAAACAAAAAAACCCCCAAAAAACCTCTGCAAGATCCACTGAGATGCCTCAAAGACTCATTTTGGGGAAGGGGAAGTGGGATAGAGTAATGCTGCTTTTATTAGCTTTTCTCAGATTTTCAAATGTTATATTACTTGAAGAATGAGTTCTGCCAAAACAACTCCCCACAACTTTATCTTTAAATTCTTAGAGTGAGTTTGTAACAGGAAATAGAATAGGCAAAATTGCAGAAAACTCTAGGATGGTTTTTTTAAATTTAATTTTTACCTTGCATCCTTCACAAGCATGAACTCCATAGTGGAAGCCTGATGCTTTATCCCCACAGACTCGGCACTCAATGGCCATGAGGGAGTTAGAAGGTTCTTCATGAGGCCTGTTGTAGAGCTGGGTCTTTTCAGAATAATAAGGTGGAGATGCAGGTTCTACTTTGATCGCACCTGTGCATGGGAAAATTTGAGAAGATGGTTATCTCATGACAAACAATCTTAAAGAGGAACTGTGGCTTTCCATGGTGGCCTTCATATTTTCATGCCATAACTTTACTGTCTCAGAAGAGGCGCTGGGGAACATGAAGAAACGTTGGTGCTCAGATAGGAAAAGTAAGACTTTGTCATCTCAGGCAAGTCACAACACCCCAGAACCTCACCTGCACAAATAAAGCGGGAAGGGAATTAAAAGCCAGAGAATTAAGTGTGCTTCCCCCCCCCCCCCCCAAACTTCCCGCTGCTTTCCACAGACATTGCACAGGGTTTGGATAAGTGACGCTTACTTGGCTAGGCAATGGGCTGCATCTGGCATCCATTCTGCTATTATGGGTTTTATTGAAAAGGTGAATTTTAGAAATAGTTTTAAACTTTTCTTGCAAAAGAAATACAGAAGGAACATGGGCAAGAAAATGCCATGGTGAGCCTAGCCCGAGGTGCCAGGTTATCAACAGGGTTGAGTCTGAGGTGGTTTGTAAAGTGATCTTTGATAGAGAGTGGGAGCAACCTGTGTGAGGCAAGTACTGCGTTTGCCCGTGGCTCAGACCTATTGAATTTCCGTATTAGGCTCTAACCCTGAGCCACACAGATAAATACCCACGTATACTTTCTATCTAAAGAAAACAACTAGAAATTACAGGAAGTTCTTACTTATTATCAAGTAATGCTTGCCAGTGACACAGGGGTGACTCTGGAAAACCAGCACATCAGCCCACAAGATAAAAATCAAGGAAACAGCACCACAGAAATGATACTTTATCTCAAAAAGTTTGGTTCTGGTTTTCTTGAGGCTGATGTTTTATGTTAATTTACTTAATGTCATGATGATCTGTCAGTCAGCCACAATGTTCAAATGTAAGTTTATGCCCCAAACTAGGGTTTGAGGTAAATTTTACAAATTACAGCTTAGAAAGAAAGCCTAACTGTAATAGTAACTTAGCTATGATGAGTCATGTAAGTTGACCTACAGCTATGACTTACTGAAAAGAAGCTGGGAGAATTCAAAGTTTACATGATGGACTGTCAGCCTAAGACAAAACTGGCAATGTAGTCATCCTAGAAAATGTTCCAAAGATGGAAACAAGAAAGGAAAGAAAGGAGAAGATAGACGTGTGTGTGTGTGTGTGTGTGTGTGTGTGTGTGTGTGTGTGTGTGTGTAAGTTTGGGAACATTGGAGGGAGAAGAAGAAAGGGGGTTAGGTTGGGAACATTGTTGTGCTGTCTTATCTTGGCCTCCCACAGACATCTAGAACTTCAAGCGTAGTGGATAAACTGAGTAAAGATGCCTTCTTGTCAGAGTGCTAATCTCAGGAGCATTTATTCAATGGTTATTAAAAAACTGTCTAACTCCAATCCTAGTAGTTTGAAAAGTAAACATACTTTGGTATTCTTGGAGCTTCAGGTCATATTTGTAATCAGCAACCATTGGGTCAGCTCTTGTGAATGGAATGTCTTCATAGTGTGGAGCAGAAATGCTGGAGAAATCAACTGTGGTAAAGGGCTTGATGTCAAAGGAATGCGAGTGGTCTTCCATCACGGAGAGGTCCACAGAGCTGATTCCGAAGTTGGTGGGCCAGAATGGCATCTCTGTGTCAACCATGGTAATTTCTGAAGTGGAAAAAAAAGAACAGGATATGAGTCAAGTTCTGGAGGGCAGAGCAGTCCTCATAGACATAGAGAGGAGCTGAATGAGTTTAATAAAGCATTTCACTCAGACTTCCCTATGGGGGTGAGTGCACTACTGCCTTTCTAGTACCACCCAGGTAAGAAGGAAGTCAGCCTTTACCTGAGTTTCTGTATTGAGAGAACTTAAGATCTGCTTCATTAGCAAATTTCAACTATATGATACAGTATTTCTAACTATAATCATCTTGCTGTCTATCAGGACTCCAAAGTGTTATGGAAACCCTGGCCAGTCTTCCCTACGCCTAGGCCTTGGCAACTAGCAAGAGTATGTGGCATCTGGTTTCCTGAGTCTAGTTTGTTTTCCTTAGTACAATGTTCCTTTGGGTCATCTATATTGCTACAAGAAACAGAAGTTTTTCCTTTTTAAAGGCCATAGAGTATTTCACTGTATGTATGTGTGTGTGTGTGCATACATGTTCATGTGTGTGCATTCTGCATATGTGTGTATATATACTATGGGTTTTTTTTTTTACTTGTTTGAGTATGCATGCCTGTGTATACATGTGCATTCTGCATGTGTGTGTCTGTTCATACCACAGAGCTTTTTGTTTACTTTTACTTGTTTATATGTCTTAGATTCTCATGTTGATTTCATATCTTGGCTATAGTGAATAGTGTCATAATAAACATGGGAGCATAGAAGCTTTGACATAGTAATTTTTAGTTCCCTGGCCATATTTCTAGTGGTAGGGCTGCTAATCACATGGAAATTCCACTTTTGATTTTTTGAGAATCTCCACTTGCTTTCTATAATGGCTGCACAGTGTATAGTATACTTCACTAGAGATGTTTCTGTTGCTCCATATCCTCTCTTCTCTTCATGGACTAGCTATTCTAACAGACGTGGAATAGTATATTTTTGCTGTAGTTTTGATTTGCTTTTCTCTGGGGATTAGTGATATTGAACATTTTTTTTCATGTACCTTTTCACCATTTCTATGTTTTCTTTTTAGAAATAGCTACGAATAGCCTTTGTGCATTGTTTTGGACTGAGATCTTTGGTGTTTTGATACTGATTTGCATTCCTCTTGAGTGTGTATTCATGTGTGTGTGTGTGTATGTGTGTGTGTGTTGTGCATATGGAGGTGTTATCCTCAAGAACATCCTTCACACCCTTTGATATATATATATATACTCTGTCTCCTTTCGGCCCCTCTCTCCCTTGGTCCTTTTTTTGCCTCTAGTTCTTAGATGCTTGGATTTAAAGTGTGTGCCACCATGCCTGGAAAATATATATTTATTTTATGTATATGATTGTTTGCCAACATGTATGTATATGTACCATGTGCATGCTTGGTGCCTATAGAGGCCAGAAGAATATGTCAGATCCCCTGGAACTGGAGTTACTGACAGTTATGAACTGCCATTTAAGTGCTGGGAACTGAACCAGGGACCTCTGGAAGAGCAGCAAGGGTCCATTTTTCTAAGTATGATTTACTACCATAGTAAGTAAAACAAAACTCTGACTTATTTAGGTCCCAAGTACTGAATATCAACTGTGAGTCACTGGTGAGTATAGATTATAAATCTTTATGCAATTATAAGTCTGATTTGGCTTACTTGAAATGAGCTCACTATTCAAAGTGGTGCCTAGAAAAGCAATCACTACTCTAAATGCTACAGAGCTATGTCAATTCAACATTGTTAAACCTGGTGACAAAGAAATGAACTCATAAATTTTATCTTGGTTGTAGTCATATTAGCACCATTTGACAAAGGTTTGACTCACAGTAAATGCTCATTAAATATTTATCTATTAAAACTAAATGAAGTGGAGGAAATGACTCTGAACTTTTAGCAGAGGGGGCAGGGAAGGAAAGAAACAAACAGACCCACTGAGTGCCTCTCATGAGCCAGACACATGTATCTTTTATTCCACATATGCTGAAATATCCTCACTTTATAGATAAAAAGACAGGGCTAGTGAGGATTTATGACTTGTTGAAGGTCTGTGGGCTAGGTAGGTGTGGGTGATTCAAACTCAAGGCTGACTTAGAAACTATCCTTTCAAATAACCTCTCATTGATAAAAATGTTCTGGAAGATGGGCTCCTCTCATAGGACTAGTACACAGAGAGTGAAGGCATTTTTTTTTCTCAAAGGCTGCATGAGATGAAAGAATTCAGCTATAGTTTCCACGAGAAAACAAAGTTCCTTATAGATACAAGTAAGGATACTAGCTCTGTGGATGTGCTTCTTGGCTGCAAGAGGGCTCACTAGGCAAAGTTTGGGTTCCCTTGTCAAATATCTGCATAGTAAGTACCCAAACAATCTTCAGTTATCTATGTTATGGTGTAAACATTGCACACCAAAAAGAAGAGTGTGCATTGGTGATAACTTAGAGGACGTCCTGGTCTTAGTGACATCTAGAAAGAAGTCTGTACTCCTAATTAGCAGGAATACCCATCAAACTATATCATTTGCCTCAAAATCCCTCCTCATGGACCCAGCCAGAGTCACTGCATTTACTTTCCCTAATATGTTTAATTTTCATCTCTTTCTGTTCTTACTCTTTGTTATCAGTTATTTTCCTCTCACAAGTTTCCTTTCTTGTCTAGATTGTAATATTCTTAAAGTTTGCTGCTTCTCATGGTATATGTTGCGATTGACTGAGTTAAAGGTGGTGAGTATGCCTCTGTACAGAAACTGAGAAGTTAAAATAAGGATGCAAAAATACCTAGGTTTCTGTAAAAATTGGTCATTCATCATTTTATTGGTTAACTTCTTTTTCCATTTGGAGGTTGAACCCAGAGCTTTGCACATGCCAGGCAAATATTCTACACCTAAGGTTTTTAAAACAGGGGTTCAATAAGCAGCCCAGGTAGATCCTAACTTATTTTTTCAGTCTTATTTTCCATTGGTGTTTCCATGCCTGGCATATCCTACTGGTCTACTTGCCTCCCATTTCCTCTTCTTGCTCTTTTTGTAAATGCAGATTCCTGAGGTTACTGTATCTTTTCCTGTCCTTCATTTCTTTGTACCACATTTGTTCTTGTCTTTCAAGGCTAAATACTACTTTCTCTATGAAACCTTCCATGAATCTTCCTCTTTAGTACTGACATAATTTCTGATCTTAAGTATCTATAGCATTTACATTTGTATGCTGTCTGGAGTGAAGAGACACTTTATCATCCTGTTTCCCATTAGTTCTTCTGCATGGCTTTTGTGTTCTCTATGCTTGCCAATTGAGTAATATTGTTATATAGGGAAGAGTAGAATGTTTTCTCATTTGGCTAAGCAGGAAGAAGAAAATGAAGATATATTCTTAATGGTTTAGTTTTGTCAAGATGTAAGCTCCCCTAAAAAGATTAAGTTTTGGTATTGTAACTAAGACACAGCATGAGCTAGAACTCTACTCTCAAATCCATATATTTAGTCTTTTTCCTTGATGACTATCAGGAAGATTAGAATGCAGTAAGTTATTTTTTCTTCTTTTGTTATACTGGGCCCTGAACCCAGACTTGCCCATATAATAGGCAAATGCTTTACTACTGAGTTATAGTTTCCTTACTTTTCTAAGCAGGGGGGATAAAGAAGAAAGAAAAATATTTGCCCCTCCTTCTCTAGGAAGATAAATTTCTGAACTACATGCTTTCCTCTCCCTTTCCCTTTCTGTATTCTGGGACACCTTGACCTCAACAGCATCACTTCATAGACATGGTTACTGGGAGGCACAGGATCCAAACATGCTTTATTTTACTTTGACTTAGAGATGGTCCAGGAAAGCTGCTTCTTATTTTGTCTCTAGAAAACATAAGCTTCTGTTGCTGCCAAGCTGTAAGTCAAGTAGGTGTTTTTTGTTACTCCATGCAATTACCCATGAAAGAGCAAATGGACAAAATATTTGCGTGAACAACAACCATTCTCAGGAGTAAGTCAGTGTCTTAACTCTCCAGATGGGTGACATGAGTCCTGTTGCCTCAGGGCATATCCCTTAATTTCACAATCTTTCAAGAAAGTCTTTAGACAGATTTTGTGTGCAAGGACACAGTTCTGCTGTTTCTTTTTGACCTTCAAACTTGGCTTTCATTTTTGTTATGCTTAATGAGCAGCCTTCTCATACTACTCTAAAGTATAATACATTTCAAACAAAAGTATAATTGATTTCATGCAAGAGTAAAATGACTTCTCTAATCAAATAGGCTCTATTTGGGAGTATGGAAGTAAGTCAGAAAGATCAGATTATGAAATCAAGCACCAGGACTATATGTTTTGCCTTTTTGGATATTATGCTGTTTTCTGGGGAAAAGAAACTTCTACTAGAAATGTTGGGGATGGCTGGGCAGTGGTGGAGCACGCCTTTAATCCCAGCACTTGGGAGGCAGAGGCAAGTGGATTTCTGAGTTCGAGGCCAGCCTGGTCTACAGAGTGAGTTCCAGGACAGCCAGGGCTACACAGAGAAACCCTGTGTCCAAAAACAAAACAATACAAAACAAACAAACAAAAATGCTGGGGAGGTCTGGGGTATGACTGGGTGGTAGAGAGTTTGCTTAGCTTGAGAAGTCCCAGATTCAAATCCTAGTACAAGCGGAAAAAAAAAAGTAAGCAAAATCAAATTTATGCCATAATTGTTTTTAAAAGCCTGGATGTAAAGTTCAATAGAGGTTGGGGGTATAGCCCAGTGGTAGCATGCTTGCTTATCATGTATAAGACGCTGGGTTCAATTCCCAAAGAGAATAAAAAACAAAACAACAAAAGGAACCTGAGCTCATGTTGCACCTCCTCAGTATTGAAACTGGTTAATATTAACCGACCTCTGAGTCTTTGGTAATGATTACACTAGATACTACACATGATCTCTTTTAATTCTCTGAACAGTTCTGTAAAGTACAAGAGTTTTCTTTCTTTTCCTTTCTCTCCTTTTCTTTCTCTTTTCTTTTCTTTTCTTTTCTCTTCTTTTTCTTCTTTTTCTGTTTTGGATAGGGCTTTACTGTGCAGTGGTGGTTGACATAGAACTTACATTGATCCTCCTCCCTCTGCTTCCTGAGAGATAGGATTATAGGCATGTGCCACCATGTACTCAAAATTCTTAAAGAAGAGTAATTAAGAGCGGAAGATACATCTCGGTAATGTAATACTTGTCTAAATACATGAAGATACATCCCAGTAATGTAATACTTGTCTAAATACATGAAGCTGTGAATTCCAAGCCCACCTCTGAAAGCTTTTGGGAGAAATATGGCCCAGATACCAAAGTAATATATGGACAATTATTAGGAAGAGTGGGTATTGAATGCAGAAGGTCTAAAGCTCTGTGGCCACACTTAATCTAAACTAATTATCTCTCTTCCTGATCTTCCAGGTCTATACTAAACATCAACACATTTCAACAACTCATGGTGGGCCAGGCATGACACTGATGAGAGTCATGCTAAAGAGTAACTCAGAGAAATGTATTCTGATAAGTATTGAGGCAATGTGACAACATCTCATAGACTCTCTAGAGCTTAGTAGCTTTGTCAGTATTTTCAAGAGACACTTAACCACAAATTTTCAATGACTTCTTGTTTTAGGTTAATATCATATATGCCAGCCCTTCCTCACTGGTTTGTGTAAACCACAGCATAGTACAAACTAACTTGGGAATTATACAGTTCCTCTCCCATCTGTGAGCCAACATCCAGAGATAAAAATCATCCTGAAATATTACAGGGGAGAAAGCCATTTTGAAATAATCGTCATTTCCCATTTGACAGTAAAAGAAAATGGACATAATGATCTGCTTATGAATACAGTCAGCGAGAGACTGGGTGGGCGAGAACACATCTTTTCTGTCTCTTGGCCCAGCATCCTTTGAGCTGTGTGATGCTGTTACTATATTGATATAATATGTTGAAAAAAGAGACTTTTATCCCAAGCCAATTTTTATAGATCAAGATGTATTTGGTCTTAATTAATATATACGAGTCACATCAAATTTCAATAGTCTCATGCAAGAAACCATTTACCAGATGGCAGATTGTGACAGAATAAAATGCAGAAGAACTCTGCAACAGAATTTTTCCTGCTACAGTTTGAATGTGAAATGTATTCCACAGGATTGCATGTTGAAGGACTTGGTACCCAGCTAGCATGCACTATTTTGGAACCTTTAAGAGGTAGAGCCTACCTGAAGGAAGTGGGCTACTGAGGGGTGGGCCTTGAGGGTTTTAGCCCAGCCCTACTTCATCCTCCACTTTCCTGTTCCTTAGAGGGGTAAAGACTTGAGGAGTCTGAGCTGGCTGCTGTCATTTCTAGGCTTAGTGGTAGCTTCTTAAACCAGGACCCCAGTAAACCTTTCATTTCAGGTCATTTCTTGTTAGACATTTGGTCACAGTGAAGGAAAAGGTAAGCACTACACTAACAAAAATAATAACCTCCAATTAGTGGGAAGGTTAAAGGAATGGTTAACTTTTATCATAAACATTGTGGTGGCCTGAGTTTTTACATAATAAGTACAGATAAACCACATCTTATCTGTTATTTTTGTAGGTTGCTGTTCTGAACATTAACAATAAAGGATGGAGCAGTGTTATGTCTGATGCCTGAATTCAAATTCTGCCTTGGAGGTCTTAGTCCACCCTCACTCTATAGCTAGTTTCATCATCTGTAAAATAATGCTACCTCATTCTGTTCTGAAGACTAATGAGATAATATATGAAAAACACCTAGGATATGTATGAAGCTCTAAATACATAATAGTTGTCTTTTTTTTTAATATAGAGAGAGTAACCAGAGTCCCATGGTCTTGTAAAAGGTGGCTAAAAGCCTCCAATGCGGCCTCTGGGGGACAGGAAGAGGAAGAAACAGCAGCAGAGTCCTATTGTTCAAACTGGACTATGAGTAAAACAGATGTCCTGTTTTAAAAACCTCTGGAAAAGGAGAGTGCCTGGCTTCTCAAAGTTACTCACTCAGTGCTTAATTGCTCTTTTGTGGCCTGGAAAGTCTGTTTTATCTGGCATCTCCCCAACTGTATTATACATATGCTAATGAGGTTCCATTAAAAATCATTACACAGAAAAATATCAGGTAGTCAAGTAAATTCCGGAAGTGCTAGGTTAGGCAAGGTTGAACATGTTGACTGCAAGACTTAGACACATGATTCACACGCAGGGAAAGGAAACATGCAGTGTGACCGCTTACTATTTGAAGAGAAACTGCTTATGAAACCACAATATACTGATGTTGAAGTCTGTAACTATCCCTTTTAAAGTTATGACAATGTAACCATGGACAACTGACTTAACTCCAAATTACTGGAAACTGCATTGTGAAGGTGAGAGGAGAAAGAAGTGTGTTTGGGAGAAAGAACGAGGTGGTAAAAGGGTTGAATGCTTATGTTCTATGGTTAGAGTTAACAGATGGTGAACACAGTAGACAAAGTTGCAGCCAAGCATGTGATTCTCAAGTCACGGAGGTGAGAGTCAGAAGAGGGTCCTGGAGTAAAGTATCAGTGCCTTTGAAAGGGAATTATTGAGACACTGAGGCGCTACCTTTTTTTTTTTTTACTAAAGTTTTTATACTACCTGACTTTTACAAGATGATTATGTGTTTGGTTATGTTAAAAATTAAGTTGAATATACTTTGTTTTTAACTCTACCATTGTACTCTAGCCCAACCCCATAAATACCTTTTAACTGTAATATTTTTTAATGAGTTAATCTACCAAGTGGGAATAAATCTGTTTCTTGCATACACTTTGTGTTATTAAACAGGAATGATCAGGTAATAATATGGAAAAGTAGAAAAGATACACTGAAATAAAAGAAAAATATTTAACCAACAGATGCTTCTCTCTCTCTCTATTTATTTATTTGTAAAAATTGTGGGTATATATGTGTATGTACATCCATGTTCACAGGAGCATGTGTGTGCAGGAGCCTGTGTATGTGCAGAAGCCAGAGTCAGTGCTGGATGTCACCTTCAGGAATATCAGCCACTGTAATTTTGAGACAGGTTCTCTCACTGGATCTTTCTGCTTCCCACCCACCCCTACCCTCCGCCCCTGCCCAGTACTGGGATTATAAATATGTGCTGGCTTTTTAAAAATATGGGTCCTGGGGATTGAACTCAGGTCCTTGTTTATGTTATGCTAGGCAAGCACTTTTACCAACTGAGCCAGCACCCTGTACCAGTTTTCTTTTCTTTTCTTTTCTTTTCTTTTCTTTTCTTTTCTTTTCTTTTCTTTTCTTTTCTTTTCTTTTCTTTTCTTTTCTCTTCTCTCCTCTCCTCTCCTCTCCTCTCCTCTCCTCTCCTCTCCTCTCCTCTCCTCTCCTCTCCTCTCCTCTCCTCTCCTCTTCTCTTCTTTCCTTTTTTTCTTGAGACAGGGTTTCTCTGTGTAGCCCTGGCTGTCCTGGAACTCACTCTGTAGACCAGGCTGGCCTCAAACTCAGAAATCCACCTGCCTCTGCCTCCCAAGTGCTGGGATTAAAGGTGTACATCACCACCACCTGACTATCAATTTTCTTATCTTTGATTAGAATCATGGGCCTTTGTTTTATTAAAAGAGGAAAATGACTCAATTTCATTCATAGAAGCATAATTTAATAATGATAGCTACAATTTTTAATCACTTAAGCAGCAGGCATTATATCTTATGCCCATCATGCATGTACTTTAGTGTATATGATACATGTAACAGAGAATTTATAAGTCCTGCATTTCAACATATCCAAATTTTATTAAAGATATAATATGAAGTTATGTATAATTAATCACCGTTTAATAATGTTAAAAATAGACTTAGGGTTAAGTAAATTGCAGAACATTACACAATTAATTGATATTATTGCAAGAATTTCAATTCATTAGTGGCTTCTCTGACTATAGAAAGGTTTAGAAATAAATTATGTGTGTGCCTTTTGTTTATTCAACATAAGAAAACATATTTTCATCCTGCTGCCTACTTAGGACTATTAAAAACCAAACCCAGTGTTTCTCTGGTTTGATTTGGCAAAAGATAAAGCATCTAATATCTTTCTCTATATGCACATTTCTTTATAGGAAACTGAAAGACTTATAGTAAATGTTTGAATTCAGATCAACAAAGCCTCAGAGAAGTTGTAACCTTGGCCTCAGCCTCTAGAAGGAAAAGCACACTCATATTTTATCTCTAGAAGTTCAGTTTTTCTTGTATTGGCCACATGTTGTTTAGGTAGCTTGTCGTGTGGTATGGGGAGAAAGAAAAGATGACTGGGTTATACTGACCATCTCTTTTGCTTCCTGACCCTCAGACTCATATCCTTTCCCACTGTGATCAACTTAGCTCAAGCACAGTTTGTGGTTCTTCTGTTAATCTTTATGTTTCCAAAAAGAGATTCTAGGAAAATCTAACTGGAACTAAGGCTAACTGCTGATAACTAGTGCAGTTGAACTGAAATTATTACTTAGTCCAGTATACATTGGTGCAAAGTCAATTTGTGTTTATCCAGAAATGAATGAAAGCACACAATCATATGCTCCAGGGACAATAAAAAGATAGTAAATGGGATGAGGTGTATCTCAGTGGAAGAAGATATTCTAAGTATGTACAAGGCCCTGGTTTAATCTTTAGCACACACATATTTTATGAAGGATATATTATAAACAATTCTATACTACTGAGTCAATAATCTAGATGAAGTGAACTTCTTCCTTGGGCCTATTCCTCAAAACACAGTATGCCAAAATGTATCCAAAAAGAAATATACAATTGAATAGGCTTATTTATGTTTTAAAAATTGAATAAGTAATTAATAACTGTATAAGACAGAAGGTCAAGGTGCACTTACCGGTCAGTTCTACCAGCCATCCAAGGCATAAATTATACCAGTTCTTTGTTGGTAGAAACAGATATAATAATTCTTGATGAGAAGAATTGGGGAAGGAATGGGGGTAAGTATAATCTAGATACATTGTATGACATTCACTAAGAGTTAATAAACTATTACAAAGGAAAAAGATAATTCTTGATGCTATGAGGCCAGAATTATCTTAATATCAAAACAAGATAAAGCCATTACAGGGGATAAGGCCTTGGTCATGAATATAGACACAAAAATTCCTAACAAAATATTAAGAAATTGAATCTAACTATGTATAAGAATGTATATAGAAGGTGTAGTGTCACGTGCTTTTAATCCTAGCACTTGGGAGACAGATCTCTGAGTTTGAGGCCTGCGTGATCTACATAGAGAGTTCCAGGACAGTCAGGGCTGCACAGACAGATCCTCAAACAAACAAATGAGCAAACAAAAATCCTATACACTATTTATCCGAACTATGCATGAAATTTCTCATTGATAATAAAAGAGAAACAAAAGAAAAGAATGTGGTGGTGATTTCTTTAGATATAGTAAAACAGTATGATCTATGAAAGATAAATTGACCTTTATTAAAATTTAAGTTGTCTGCTCTGTACAAAACTATTTCAATTAAATATTTGTTAAAAGAAAAAGAAAAGAAAAACACATTTGATGCCAGGTATGGTGGTCTACACCTTTAATATCCTAGCACTCGGGAGACAGAGGCAGATGGATCTCTGTGAGTTCAAGGCCATCCTGGTCTACAGAGCGAGTCTAGGACAGCCAGGACTCTACTACACAGATAAACCCTGTCTCAAACAACAACAACAACAACAACAACAACAAAACAAAAACAAAACCACAAACCCAAAACAAATAAAACCAGCATCTGATAAAGGTTTTCTTCAAAATACACAAAGATCTCTTAAGAAAATGAACAACTTGATATAAAAATAGGATAAAGACTTGAGCAAGAAGATCTCCAACCTCATAAATCATTAGAAAACCTTCAAACACTGACAACACCAGAAGGTGGTGAGGCTGTAGAGTGACAGGAATACTCCCTCATTACCAGGAGGACTGTGACAGGGTCTGTGACTTTGGAATAGTATAGTAGTTCTTATAAAACAAAACATGGTCCTCCCATACAATCCAGTGGCCACACTCTAAACTGAATGAAAACTTAGATCCATGCAAAAAACTGCACACAGATTCTTATTACAGTTCTATGATTGACAATATTTAGAAGATACAAAGGAATACTTCAGCAGATGAATGTATAAACTGTAATACAGCTGGACAATAAAATAGTTATTTCTGAAAATGAATGCATTATCAAGCCATGAAAGACCAAGGAAGAAGTTTATATCACTTAGGGAAAGAAGCTAATCCAAAAGAGATATATAGAATATAGTTCCAACTATATAAAGATAGAAATCATGCAGACTTTAAAAAAGGAGATTTATTTTAAATCATTTTATATATATTTGTGTGTACCTGAGTGTATCCCCCCTCTCTCGCTATATATAATATATCATATACACATATATCATATGTGTCAGGTGCCCTTGGAGTTCAGAAAGAAGTGTTGGAAGCACAGGAGACCAGTTTGGTTTTAATAAGTCAACAAGTTGACTACTATGTGTTAGGTATTTTGTTGTTTTTTTTTTTTTCTTTCTAGGAATAGAGACTAAAACATGGGTTCTTTCTCAGTGATTACATACTTTGGCTTAGGGAATGCTCCAAAAACAGAAAATAAGAACAGGCTGTCTCTATTAAGGACTAAATTACATGGTGAAGATTATCAGTGTCAGGGGGTTTCACCCTCATTTGACTGTTATTAATGAGGACTGTTCTTTACCAAGCTTTGTTCTGGGTCTCAGAGGATACCTGACCAAGATCTCTTTCTCTTTGGTGCCAAAGATCTAAAGGATGAAGCAGATTATAAGCTATAAACACAACCAGCCAATAAGCTATACAGTTTTGAAAAAAGTGACAAGTGCTTTTTAAATAGGAAACTGGAGAACAGAAGAGGAGAAAGGGTGGAAAAGGCTATTCTTACTGAAAGGTAAGATCTGAGCAAAGGGGCTGGAGAGATGGCTCAGAGGTTAAGAGCACTGACTGCCGCTCTTCCAGAGGTCCTGAGTTGAATTCCCAGCAACCACATGGTGGCTCACAACCATCTGTAATGGGATCTGATGCCTTCTTTTGGTGTGTCTAAAGGGAGCAATGGTGATGTACTCATATGCATAAAATCAATAACTCTTTTATTTTTTAGAGAAATTACTTAAAAAAAATCTGAGCAGAGTTGAGTGACCAAGAGAGACAATCAGAGATATCAGGAAGAAGGGTGCTCATGGAAGAATAGGAGCTGGGGAAGAGACTCTGGGCAGGTCTATGCATGGAGTGTCATGGCACTAGAAAGAATGCCTGTGATGATGCAGCAAAGCCAAGAGATGGACAGAGGAAGAAGGGAACTGTAGAAGTCTACTGGGGTGGGTTAGGCATTACAGAGTTAATTTGGGCTTTTGTTCAATAATGACTAAAGGGTGTTGAGCTAGGGCACTTCTGACTTTTAAACACAATGGATAAGAGGTGAATGGAGAATAGTGTTGGGAGGAAGGGCAGATGCATTTAACAAACAAAACCTGTCAAGAGACTGCTCTCTAGTCCAGAGACAGTGGGTTGGATCAGGCTGTTGGCATCCCGGGAAGTAGAGGAGAGAGCATATTTTTAGGTTGGAGGAGACAAGAATCATTAGATGTGGATATTCAGAGAAAGGTTCACTGAACAAGTTGAAGTTCTTTGAACCTGACCTTGAAAGAGAAGGAAAATTTGAAAAGGTAGAAGACTGGGAAAGGCATTTAAGGACATACTAAACTTGGAAGCAAGAGGGAGTATGGCTATATTTTTGCAAAGTGAGATTAGTCTGAAGAGAGCCAGGTAGGCTACTTCCTGGGATAGGTAGGAGGGAAGGTAAAATATACGAAATAGATCCAGGCTACCAAAAGGCAGTGGAAGCCAGGCAAAGGTGTGGACTCCACAGCACTATGATGCCTTGCAAGCAGCAGGCACCCAACTGTTAGAAGACTGATGGAGGCAGTTTGAGGACTGTTCACCTGCAAATCTAGAGTGGATGTAAGAGTTTCTCTCACAAAGGAAACTTGGCATGGGCTAAGGAGGGTTAACTCACATGTAACTGATAGTTGACAGTTTCAAGTTTACTTTATAGTGATCACACATGGCTCTCACCACACGTGGGAACTTTAATCTTGGCAATCACTTGTTCAAATAAAAATAGGTCTAAAGCACTGGTGTTCGAACACTGTGAGGCCTCAGTTCTGAGGTTGTATGAGTGGGGCTGCAGCTGCTATTAGTTGCACGAGCAATGCCTGTGTCTATCGATTAGCTACAGGTGCAAGACTGTGCATACGAAGGAAAGAATAGTGCAGTAGAAAGGTACAGAAACCCAATTCTATTTAAATGACTCCAACACAAGTACTCAGGAAGTATTCACTAAATTCTTTGACATTCTGGTGTGTCCAAGGAAGCTAACATAGTGAAGCTGTGCGTCATTTCAGGTCCCCTAAGTCAGTGAAGAAAATTTCTCAGCCCAGATTTCCTCTGAGACAAGAAATGTATACCTAACAAGATACTATGGTTTTAGAGTTTCTCTAGCATTACTTCTTCAGGGTAAAATTATAACTTAGGGAGTACACTTATAGACACACTGACCTGACAATATTAGAGAGATGGATGTATTTTAGCACTTTGAGAGACTAGCTGCTGCCATGCTGCTTTCAAAATCAACTATTATGTGCCTATGATCCCAGCACTAAGGAGGAAGGGACAGAAAGATTTAAGGTCTGATAGCAAGACCCTGCCTTAAAAAATCTTGTGTTTTCTTGTAAGTGACATTTCTTTCATGTTTTTCATATACTTTAATTCACAATTGTGTGGGGCAGGGATATAAGAACTGACCATTTCCGGGAAACAATAAGAAGACACGGAGTCTAGAAATGGACCTAATCCAATTCTTAGAGTTTAAAAAAGAAGTTAAAATCAGATAAATCAGAAATACAGACAGAGTTAGAGCCATGCTATGGAAAAAGTTAATACCAACAACTATAAAATTCTCTTAAAATGACTTGAATTGTTTTTCCTTCTTCACTGTTGGGGATGGAACCAGGATTTTTATGTATGCTAGGCAAGTACTATCCCCACTTCCCTACCCCTGCCCTAATCCTCCAACACCCCCATCCCCACCACATTACAGCTCTCTGAGGTGCCATTGCATGGGATCTTATAAAATTTAGAGTAGTATCAATAATTTAAATCTTTTCTGGACTTTCACTTCACCAGATAAGGACTATTGTATCCTAGAAAAGCTTCCCCACCCTGACCCTGAGGGGAAAATGAGCGATCGCTGCTTCCATTTAAACCCAAAGACCCAAAGAAGGGTCTCAATGTTTGCAGTTCAGTTTCTTCAGAGATAAATATTAATGGAGTGGGAAGTAATTTTTCCATATTTAACACAACAAAGCAACACAACCAAGGCTGGAGAGGAAGCTCAGCGGCTGAGTGCTTGCCTGGCAAACACACACTCCTGGGCCCCAGCCCCAGTACAGTACTGGCTTTTTGTTTGTTTGCCTTTTGCTTGCTTGTTTTTGTTTTTGTTTTTTAAGATAAGATACAAAGCTGTTTTCTTTAAGTTTGATTATTTTCTTCTTAAGATACTCATGGGGGTCTCTAAAGATGTCCCTTTTAGCATTAGTAGTATAGTGGTGAGCATAGCTGCTTTCCAAGAAGCCCCTTTTTACTCAAGTAACTGTCACTTACTTTAGTGCAGTGAACATAACTTCAGATTTTGTTTTTCCATATCCTCTAAATTGCTTAAAATGCAATTCTCAGAATCTTCTATCTGATCCTCCAATAGCTACTATGACAAGGACTAAAACAATAAGCATCACAGAGGGCTTTAGATCAGCCTTCACAAGCACTGTACTCTGTAACCTTCACAGTAACCTTGTTAACATTCGGGGACACAGAAGACACACAAGGAAAAAGGAAACTGACTTGCTTCATTCATAAAACTTGTATATGAGCAGTACAGGACCGGTCCTTGTATTTTCGTCCCTTTAAACTTCTAGCCAGGTGAGAATTTTAGTCAAGTATCTGACTGTAGTAAACCATTAGCTAGAGCCCCTTAGACAGTTTAAATATCCCCCATAGAAGTGGTATGCAATCAACACTGCTCCCATCTCTGAGGGACTCTGGTTTCAAAGGGCTCTATTGCAGCATTTGTCATGTTTCTAAGATGCGTTTCCATTGCTCAACCAGCTCTAGAGAACAAGTGTCATCATCCTTCAAGCTCTGGTGCAACAGCTGAAAATTAAAGAATCCACACAGGACTGAGTCTGGCACTCAGAGGAGGAGGCATATTGAGCATGAGTCCGAGGAAGTGTCCCTGCGTGGTGCCAATTTTTATTAGTGGAAATCAGAGCCAACATGAGGTTACTTAGGGTTGCTTGCAGAACTCTTAAAAAAGAAAAGAAGTGAGATGAAAGGGACCTAGCTCATGGTGCCTTGGAAAAACGTGTAGATGCCCTCTTTGGGACCTAGTGCTCATGGAGCCTTGGGAACATATATAGATGTCCTCTTTGGGCAGAGTGGCTGAAGGGGTAACTTCACTTCATGGATATGACCAATGCAGCTGGACCTCTAGGACCAAAACTAAACATTTTTTTTTTTTATTTCTACAGTAGCAGTACCCAGCTCCTGTACCACCACTCAATCTACTTTGCCTCAGATGCAGAAGGAATGCCTAAGCTGATGGGCTAGGCTGAATACAGAATCCTATAGCACACCATCAATGCTGGCCTTGGATAGCTAATGATGATTGCATACTTGGTTTATTTCTAAGTTTAACTGTTTGCTTTAGCAGGAGTGGAATAAATATTTAACGGTCAACCACAAAACACAATAGATACAAGAAACAGGTTGTTGGGCTCTAATAGCTCAAATTTTTAGTAGAAAAACATTTATGATAAACCAGATGACCATAAAAGTCAAAGTTCAAATTATTAGTAAAAATTTAATATTTTAGTAATTAAAATATTAAAATTAATATTTTACTACCTTAAAGAGTATATTGCCCAGGCTAGTCCCAACTGCTGTTCATGACTGATACTCCCAGCACAGTCTCCCAAGTAGCTGAGACTACAAGCCGCAGCAGCATACCTGGCAAATAATTCTATTTTGTACCATTTTGATAAAGAAAGTAAGTTTTAGTCTATTAGAGAGATTTCAGACTCGGGGAAATTACATTTAGGACAAAGTCATGGCATAAAAATAAGAGATTGGTAAGGAATAAAAATCTTGATTATCTAACCATCTCTTGATATAACCAGCATTAGCCCTCTAAGGCAACCCAAAGTGTTCATTGTGCTATGTTCTAGACAAGTTCTTTTCAAAGAGACAAAAGTACCAAAGTTGGAATCAAGAACTATTTCATAATGTAGCCAGGATATTCTTTCTCAAGGCAGGCTAAATAAAACTAATATGAATAGCGACCACTTTCATGGCTTATAGAAAAATAGAATATTTTATAGAATATAATGAAACTAAACTCCTGCCTAAGAAACTCAGGTGATATATACAATGAATCAATGATAGGACTAGGGGTCAGATCAAGGGTAGACAGTGAACTCAATCCTGAACTGGATTCTTAGCAACACACACACACACACACACACACACACACACACACACACACACACAAATACACACACAATGCAGAAAAAAATTTCAGGAATTTTAATTTTTCACTTTAAAAACTAATGTCTTAAAAATTATAACAAATGTGTTCAAATGTTAGGCTTCTAGAGAAATTTTAAGTGAAGCTATTCATTTTAACCAACAAATGTCTTCATTTTAATGCTCTGTACTTCTATTATAAAACACAGTCACCCTAACTCAACAACCTATTTTATATGCAATCTATGAGACAAGAAAAATAAACCAAACAGAAACACTAGAATAAATAAGAAATGATACAATATAGAAGAAGCTGTGCTTAAGAAACCCCAGTAGAAGGAGCTATAGAAATAGAGAATGCAACATTTACAGTGGACAAGAAAAAAAATGTTGGGAAAGGAGAATTTTGTTCCCGTGAAGCAAATCTGAATAGAAGTAATGGTAAATTGTTTATTCAGTATGTATCAAGCCTTCCAGAGACCTCATCTTCCTAGTGTGTAAAGTGAGAGACTTAGAACAGATATTCTTCAATCAGACATTATGCTTGGAGTATCTTAAAAATTCTAAAAGAGAACTTAACATGTTCCTGTACTCTAGAAACTTGCAATTCTTTGGGAAAAAAATGTAGATTTCAAAGTAAAATAAAAAATGCCTGAAGAAGAACAGAAATTCTACAAGAGGGATTAAAAACTGTAATGAAAGATATCTAACACAATAAGAGAGGAAGCTAATTCACCAAGTGTTCTGAAATGCTCACACATATTTTTAGACTATATATGCAAATGCAGGAAACAAAAATGAACAGGTATGGTTTGGATATCAAAATACCTTTAATGCTTATAATTCAGGAAATGGAAGCCATGAGCAGAGATAAAATAGAAATTAGATTAGGGTTCTATGCTGAAGGTTCTGAATACATTTATAAGTGATCACCATAAAAATGATCAAAGGATTAATAGACTATATGAATACATGTGGAAAACAAACATGCAATTTCACCCACACATGAGTGCCCGAAGCATCCCTTGCAGCAACATCAGGAATGGACTTTACCTTGTGAAGTGCTCATAGGCAGTGCATCAGCGAAGGCACCATGCTCTGGGTCAACAGGAGAATCTCCCAGAGTTTCACCCATAACAGCATAAAACAGAGATTTGCTGTAATTCACACTGGTGTTTTGTCTATGTCTTGCAAAAGATTGGTTGGTTAAAGGAAAAAGGCTTATGGTCATCGAGCTTATGAATATGCTAATAAGTCAAGACACCAGTTTTCAAATATTTGGGAGAGGTGGGAATAAACACAGAAAGAATCAGGCCTGAATTGGCTGGCACTGTCCTGACTGAGAGCCAGTTGTGACAAAATGGTGTGTCATAATGCTGTCTGCTGCTTTGGCAAGACTTGGTACATTACAAGGAAAACGTTGCTACATTGTCTCGCCAGTGACCCACACATTCACTGTTCTGTGAGGGGCGTGAACTGTACAGTAGTTGGAATTACCAGAGCAGAGATTGTTCAATATTGATTGCTTTTTAAAATTGCAGTAAAATACACACCAGTGGCTTTTAAAATAGAAAACCTTAATCTCTAAGTTATGAAACACCAGATAAACGTATTTGGCCAAAGTTTTTCTTAAGTATTTATCTTTGGTTGAAACTCCTAATCACACATCTGAAGAATATTCTTGTACTCAAACATATACACATTCTTATTTTAGATTTTGTTACCCACACAGGTAACAAAATACATTTCTAAGGTGATTTATTCAACAAGTCTATAAAAGGTCCAAAATGTTACTGCTATCCAAATTCTATAAAAAGGAATAGTTGACAGAATAAAGGCTAGTAAAATTTAAATTTTATATATCAAAGTTTGTGTTTTAAATTTGTTTATCTATCAATAGCAACTGCAGTAGTATTCCAATGGTTGATGTTTAAGTGATAAGTGCTATGTCACAATGAAAAAATTGGAGCCCTCCCTGAGAATAATGTATTACCAGAAGAAAAAAAAATTACCCTGCTAGGTTGGCAAGGAATTGTGGTCAGTTTTGTAATCAGGAAAACTCTGGCTTCTTGCTTAAGGCCTTTGCCCTTTTTGGCAGAAAAAAAACCTAGCTGTGCCAAACTGCTAACGTGGGAGCAGCCCTTGTCACATAAGTGACCTAATATAATTCAGTGACTTGTGGACTTTAAAAGAGCCCTTACACAGGGCAGTGTATCAGATGGCAATAATTCCCTGAATTATATTTATCCTGATACCCCCAAATGGAATAACCATATATCTAGTTAATCTATGTTGAGTAACTATTCATTCTTCAAGGGGACTAGCAAGAGTTCCTCTGTCAATAATGAAGCAATAGCTCAATGGGAAAATGCTCACTAGGTCTAAATATCAGTCAGTGAATCGAGAAGTTGGCAATTACATCATTTAATGACTCCCCCCCAAACATTACTAAAGTAATTCAAGTTAAAGTATGTTTTTCAGTAGTCCAAATGATGGGGGATCACTGTGTTGGATTAGTTTTATCTCTATTTAACTTGAATTCTTAATAAAATAATTTCTCTTTTCTTCTCAATGCTTAGAAACGTCACTACTTAAGGATGTAATGGAGTCCAAATTTTTTGGTGGAACTTACAGGTCAAAAGCAATCACTAAACCAATCACTAAATTAATCATTAAAGTCAAAACCAGAAACAAACAGAAACAAATTTTAACAGAATAGAACAAAAGCTGGAGTCCTATTCTATCTATAGATACTCCTGTGTGCTATCCCTGGCATCTGTGTCTAGAATGTAAAACTTCAGCTTCACTTCCTATGAAATTCAATATATCACTTGGTTCCCTTATTCCTGTCCCCAGATCCTGGTTTAACCTTTTAAACATAGTTGAGGGGGAGAGGTGTAGCTTTGTGGTAGAGCTTTTGCTTGGCATGTGTAGGCCCTGGGTTTGATTCTCAGTATCCCACCCTCAAAAGGGAAACATTTATTAGAACCTCCTTAAGATTTTGCATGGGTATTTGAAATGCTAACATTTGGCAGAGTGATACTATTTTAGAAGGAGTGTAAAAAGATGAGAAATGGAGGCCCCTTGATAATACCTGTGTCTTCTAAATTAAAAAGATTAGGCGAGGCTGGAATTGGAACTTGTCTCCAGTGCTCAGGAACCATCGGGATAGAGGAAGAGGAGCTTCTTCCTTAAGGGGATATTAATGAGTACCTATATTATCCCGTTTTCAATACCAATGACTATGGTGAAAGTGGGGGCTGGTCTAGCAATACCTTCTTTCCCATGTCTATTCATTCTCTCAATGTAGCTCACTCATTTCATTTGACTCAGAGTGGATCTTCTACATTTGATTTCTAAGGTCAGCAATTTCACCTGGTTCTCAGGTTTTGTTTTAGTCTCTGTTATTATCTGGGTTGGGCTCCACATAGATATAGTCTTCCCAACCTTCTTCCAAGGGATGGAATTTTGGACTCTACCTATTTCTTCCTTTTCCCTCATTCTCTTCCTCCTTCCCTTCCTTTCAAAAGGAACATTTAACTTGTGTATCTACTGGTTAACTAGGCTTTCTGAACCTCTACTTCTATTGTGTGCTTGTTATTCAATCACACAAATTATTTTAGCAGTTAATTCAGCAGTACATGAATCTGGTAGCATCTGCTCCTAGGATTGTGTTTTAACGCCCTTCTTTTGCCCTATGCTTTACTTGATGCAAAAGCCTCTTGATCATTCTATTTCATTCATTTGTTCAACAAATATCTATCTATCTATCTATCTATCTATCTATCTATCTATCTATCTATCTATCTATCTATCTATCTATCTATTTGGTTTTTTGAGACAGGGTTTCTCTGTGTAGCCCTGGTTGTCCTGGAACTCACTCTGTAGACCAGGCTGGCCTCGAACTCAGAAATCCACCTGCCTCTGCCTCCCAAGTGCTGGGATTAAAGGTGTGCACCACCACTGCCCGGCCAACAAATATTTATTGACAATATAAGAGATGGCAAGCCTTAAGCTTGTTGCTAGGGTACTAATGAATAAAATGTGTGTACTCTTATGGACTTTAAAACCAATCAATAAACAAAAGTCATAGTTTAAATAAACACAGAGCCTGGCACAGAGCAGGTTCAATAAATGTTGCTTACATATCTGGTGGCATATTTGAACCACATAACACATAAAACACACAAGTGAAGCAAAATAGCTACACGGTGTGGGTTGTTTAAGACAGCTAATGTTTATTACAATGTGTTGTCCCATCATTTTGTTGTGCTAGGTTGCTTAAGAAATAATTTGCTCCCATGGATATTTAGATAGGTGAAAATGAATGGGGTCAATCTCATTTTCCTGTAAGTATGTATCTATCTTGTTCTCAAATATTGGAAAGACTTACAAATTTTATTTTACATACTATCCATTATCCATGCATCCATTAAATGCTAAGCATTACTGTAGAAACCCCCAATAGACACACTAATAAGCCACAGCTTTTAGCCTCAGTGAGTGCACATTTAATTTCATTTACCAAAACTATCCAAACAAACCTAAAAGAGCGATCATCTACCACTGACATTTGAAGATCAGTTAGCATACATTCATACCAGAAATATATTTGCTTTAGTAAAGTTGTTATTATCAGGGGACAATTCTAACACTAGAAAATTCATAAGGTCATAAGAATTCTGACAAGTAGGGGGATGTCTGTGTCTTCAAAACCTTAATAATTCTAGTGTCCTACTCTTGAAATTTATGGTGAGAGTCACAAAAGACTCTATAGTGTTAACATTATAACATTACCAATGTGTTATCAGAATTTTGCAGTTCTCAGTGGAGAAGTTGGTCAGCACTGGTCTGTGGAAAAGCTGCCAGGAAGGGTGAATTTAGAGCCAAGAAAAGGACCAGCTGGCACCAGAGAGTACCCGACTTACGTGGAGGATTGTAGGTTTTCTGTAGTGCAGATTGAGATGAATATCTTGTCTTGGATTTTGGAAACATTAGGGGTGTGGATTTGGTTGTGGGTTCAATATTTCATTCTTGGTAGAGGAAAGAAAGTAGGTAACGAATTATTCAAGAAAGAAGATGGAACGCCTATTTTAATACATGCATTGCCAAAGTGAGCACAGATAGTTGATTTACTACTTTCTTTGTTTACAATACCCCAAAACACACTGAGAGTTTGCTATTTGAGAGAGTTTGTGTTTTTTTGTTTATTTGTTTGTTTTTAAAGACAGGCTGGCCTCAAACACACTTTGTTGCTGAGAAAGATCTTGAATTCCTGATCATCCTGCCTCCACTTCCCAAGTGTTAGGATTTCAGGAGTGTATGAGTATCCCTGGTGAGGCTACTCTTTAATATATAATCTTGAGTGTTAATAATGGAATATCTAATTTGATTAAAAAAACCCAAATTTTTGTACATTTGTACAATGAATTTATGAAATTCTTAGGCAAATGGATGGATCTGGAGGATATCATCCTGAGTGAGGTAACCCAATCACAAAAGAACTCACATGATATGTACTCACTGATAAGCAGATATTAGCCCAGAAACTTAGACTACCCAAGATACAATTTTCAAAACACATGAAACTCAAGAATGAAGACCAATGAGTAGATACTTCATTCCTTCTTAGAATGGGGAACAAAATAATCGTGGAAGGAGTTACAGAGACAAAGTTTGGAGCTGAGACAGAAGAAAGGACCATCCAGAAACTCTCCCACTCAGGGATCCATCTCATATACAACCACCAAACCCAGACACTGTTGCATATGCCAGCAAGATTTTGCTGACAGGACCCTGATATAGCTCTCTTGTGAGGCTATGCCAGTGCCTGGCAAATACAGAAATGGATGCTCACAGTCATCTATTGGATGGAACACAGGGCCCCTAATGAAGGAGCTCGAGAAAGTACCCAAGGAGCTAAAGGGGTCTGCAGCCTTATAGGAGGATCAACAATATGAACTAACCAGTACCCCCCAGAACTGTCTCTAGTAGCATATGTAGGAGAGGATGACCTAGTCGACCATCAATGGGAGGAGAGGCCCTTGGTCTTGTGAAGATCATATGTCCCAGTACAGAGGCATGCCAGGGCCAGGAAGCAGGAGTGGGTGGGTTGGGGAACAGGGCAGCGGGGGGAGGGTATAGGGGGCTTTGGGGATAGACTTGAAATGTAAATGAAGAAAATATATAATAAAAAAGAAAGGTAATTAGATCCATAAACATGAATAATTTAATATAAAAGACCCAAAATTCATTAGTAAAATTATAATATCAACGTTGCTAATATTACTCAGTGTTAGAATAATTAATGTAAAAATTTCCATGATATAGAATTAATAATTTAATATTTAATAAATTTGAATTTATTATGTAGATGAAATTTAGATTTGAATTTCTTTGATTGATTTGTATAAAATAACATATTTGTATGTTGATGAATAGTATTTTTTAATATTCTCATTTAAAAGTTGCTTCATTCAATTTTATTGGTATAGTTAATATTCTGGCTCCTAAAAGTTTGGGAGCAATTTGGGGCTCTCCAGAGCCTAACACAATGCCTCTGGTTGGCATTCAAACATAGTAGGTTGTTTTGTTGATGGTGAGGATGATGAGACAACAGTTGCTTACCACATTTCTGTCTCATGTGTCATTCAAGGAGCTTAGAGCCTAATGAATGAGTAGCAGTATCATTTGTTTTTCTTGTCCTAACAAGACTTCAGCTTCATGGTGAGGCCTCCGAGAAACAGGCAGACTTACGGTCCACTCCCTCCTGTTCTTAACCAGAACAACTGCCTTCTTAGCTCAGTTGAAGCTGACTTGGAACTTATCTTCAAGTGGTTGGTTGTATCAACTTAGGGTTTCCTCACATCACAAGGAGTGATGTGCCGATGGAACACAGGCTTTGAGAAGAAACAATCCTGATCCTAGATACCATTCCTGCAAGCCTGACACTCACAGAGGAAGAGAACAAGGAAGGGCATTTATACCATTATGTTCACAGACACAACCCATTCTTTTATTAAAAACTATAATTTCATTCATAGTTTTAGAAAGTAAAATTCTAAGGCAATTAACACAACAAAGCTACATAAACTATATTATATATGCTTTTAAAGAAAAAATAACTCAGTGAAATGATATTAACTTGAGTCCAGTCAACATATATACATATATATATATAATTTCAAAAAAGATATTAACTGTGATGCAGCAGCAAAGAGCACAGACATTGAACCAGAAAGCTTAGATTTCAGGCTCTTGGCTTTTTCACAGATTTGTTGTCTCAATTCTTAGAGCTAGGATGCTCTTCTCTGGAGTGAGGAGGGCGATGCTTTGCAAAGTAAATAATCACTTTTAAAAATAAAAGACTCAACTAAGTTTACATTTCTTTTTAAAAACAAAAATTAGAACTTGTTAGGAGGTGACAAAACACAGAAACACAAATTAATAATTTTTAAGTTAAAATTACCTATAACCTTCCATCGTAAGGTAGTAACTACTGTTTTCTAGTAGATAATTCTAGTATTTGTAAAATGAAATTCAGGCAAATGCTTTGTGTTCTACCCTCATACATGCATTAAAAAATTATGCTAAGGTTTAAATTTGTTAATGGACTTTTGCTCAGTTGGTGTGAGATAGAGCCTCACTCAGGGTCTCCATGTGCTGTCCAGACTGGACTCAAACACCCAGGTCAAGTTATCTTCTTTCCTCAGAAGAATAATTAAGGTCCCTTTAGTATTGATGCTAAGGTACATGATAGAATAATAGAATAGCATAAAACTATTTAAAGTTTAACAGAAATTCTCCTTGTTGTATTCATATATAAGCCAGCATCACTACTGTCTGACTTTTGTAATATTTAAAAGAGAACCTAACCTGTCTAACCACTTTGTAGGAATCAACTAAATTCTTAAGTTACTATGCCTCTGAACCAAAGATATCCTACCTAAATTATGTTAACTTGTCTTTGCATGTAATATCTAACACCTGAAATTTTGTTCTAATTGGGTTTTTAGCATGATAAAACACAATGGCCTATATTATCAACATTCATTGATACGAGAAATCCTAGCCCTGTAGAGCATGTTTCTCTGTCAATTTGATTTTTATCAATTACTCTTTCAAGATGAGTCGTATGGATATTTATTAGGCAACATCCTGTCATGGGGGAACCACACTAGCAATCTACAGATACTACAGCAATTCAGAGCCACAGGAATAGATTTGAGTTTAGTTCTATAAAACAAAATTGACCAATATTGTGATATGACTGAAAGAAATGTATGGACTATTAGAATCACTGACTGATAAAACTTAGTACCAGGACAATTAATACACTCAAACTCTTAATTTTTCCTATAAGAAAAATAAGTTTCAAAGGGATGACGTGATTCACCCACATCATTACTCAGATAGTAGCAGAGTCTGAGTTACAAATAGTTTCTTGATTCCCAGTTCAAAGCTACAAACTGTACCTTATCTCATTAAGATAAGACAATAAAACATTAAAATACATGTTGCAATCAATTATCCTTAAGTCTACCAATCACAACCTATCAGTCTGGATGTATCTTCCTATCTGACTCACTTAATGTGAATGAATTAGCTATGGAAATCAGAGTTCACAACAGAGTTCAGACCCAGTACTCTCTGGAGAGAAAGTACTTCATAGAACCTTCTTAACAGAATGTGCTACCATTCAGAAAGCAGTTCGGGAATTCATTTTGCTGTCAAATGTCTTCTTGCTTCATTTATAGATTTTACATTTTTAAACCTAGTTTCTAGGGCTTTTCTGGTGTTAACAGTCCCTACCCCCACCATGACATAGCCCCTTGTTCTTATGAGAATAATAATATTACTATGAGAACATTTCTTTGTGGCAATAAAATTCTAGTTAAAAAAAAGTATCCTAGAGCTGCACAGAATTTTTATTTCCAGTTTGAAGCTAGGAGGTTATCTAAAGCAAAATGAGAACATAATAGCAACTATTTAACAGAGCTTCAGTATGGAGCCCGGGGAGGGGGTAGAGGTGTTGATCAGAGGTAGAGAACTTGCCTAGCGTGTGTGAGGGTCTAGGTACAATCCTCAGCAATACAGAAAAGTGGGGAAAGAAGTTTGTATGTGTTTTTACTCAGTGCAGGAGATCGGGTTTTGCATTTCAGTGCTGGAACTCACAAAAGTCCTTACTTTGTTGTGTCTTGTTAAACCTTTGTTCTCTCATCTAAAGAATTGTTAAATGATTTAAATAAACCAGTGCCTAGAATGCAGTAAGCTTCCCAAATTATTATATTAGTTTCCCATATTATATTATGAATTCTTATAATCAAAACCATGATCCCTATGTTTGATTCTTGGTTAATAAACAGAGCCATCACCAAGCAACACACCAACTGATCCTATAATGTAACCAGGAAGAAACGGCATGCGTGGAGCATGGAATCCTCAGGATTAAGCAGCAATTTTACAAATTTACTTAGACACATTCTGTTTATGATAGCAAACAGAGATCTAATAGAGAATGATATAGAATTGTAAAACATGCTAACAAGAAACTGAATTTTGATGATAATAAAATAATAATAAACCACATAGAATGTATTTTTATATCAATTTTTCTTTTTGGGTCTATTGATCAGGTAATAGTATATTATTAGGTCAATTACCTAAAGGTTTATCTCTTTAATGGTCTTTATTAGACATACTATGAATTTTGTTACAGTTTAGTTCCCTAAGTTTGAATTTATAGACTAAAGCTACACCAGTTTCTGGAAGCTAGTAGGCTGGGAACAACAACAAAAACAACAACAACAACAACAACAAAACCAACAAGTATCTCTAGAATTCAGATGCTGTATTATTGAGAACCTGCTCTGCCAGGTGCTGTGCTGTCCTACGATACACACTCCTGTTTAGACTTTATCAAAACTGTGAGCTTGAGGGGCAGCTCTACTCCGTGAGAAGATGGCCAATGGTAGGATTAGAAATGGGAGCTCAGACACCATGCAGCACAGTTAAATTGTCAAATGAACATAAATAAAATCATGGTTACACCTGGGGTCAATTCTCAAGCCTTATGAACTTATGAGGGAGGAAGAGGAGAAGAGACACTGGGCTACAGAGCAGGTAGCAAGAGCCCATCAATCACTAACATGGAATGACAATAATCTGATCTCTCCATTGCATGGCTATTTTATCCTTCCTTGCTGCTATAAAGTAACATGTGCAGTTACTGTGACACTCATGTTCTTGAACATGTAATTTTAAAAAGATTTACTTATTAGCTTCCACATATGTACGTGAATCTCTGTGAATGTGTACATGTGCATGGATGTCCACAGAGTCCAGAAGAGGGTATCCGATTCTTTAGGGCTAGAGTTATGGACACTTGTGAACCACCCAACGTGTGTGCTAGGAACTGAATTCAGGTCCTCTTCAAGAACAGTGGGTATTCCTAACTGCTAAGCTAGCTCCCTCACCCTGACACTCAGTTTCAATAATCATTCTGCTTAGGGTTCTAAAACCTTCATCATCTCTTCTCCAAATAAATGATTTGGGTTTATAACACGAAGATTTCCTAATTCTGACATTCATAGATCACTCAGTTGGCATTTCTCTATAGGAGAAAATGTTCCTTCAGTGAAGTTGTGCAATCACTCTGAAATGCAGTTCCTACTGGGAAGAAAGACTAAATGTTTAATTTTCTCTTTTATTAAAAGCTAGATAATTTTAATACCTAACTTTCTTGGTTAGGTATATCAGTGTCTCCTCTTCATCGAACATTTGTGTTACAAAACATGCTTTTTCTTTTTCAAGCTAATTTTAGAGAATTTTTATTTCCACTTCGCTTTTCTCTTATAACAGTTAAAAGTAAGACTTGCATGCGTTGGTCCCTCAAATAACTAATCTGTTCTTTTTATCACACACACACAAACCATTTACCAACCCTCAAATAACAGTATCAGTGTTTCAGTTTTACCTAAGTTTCCATCCACAGGGATTTTCAGTCTTTAGCAAGTAGTTTTCTTAAATGAGGGCGGTGGGGTTAGCAAATGAATTCAACTGGTGCTTCCAAAGTTATCTAGAATGGCAGCCTAGCTTTGAAAAGTGGGTCCAAGATTCCTGACAAGTTTGTGGACTAATTAAACCACATTCCAACCATATACTTTATGCTTCCCTTTCCAGGTTTCTGCAGATATACCAAGATCTAGGAGGTAGGATATTCTGTTTATATGTCCACAAACATGAGTTTCATTTTGAGTAAACGTCATTTGAGATATTTAGAAAAAATTATTAAAGCACAAAGAGAAGGAGGGGACCAAATAGGAAGACAGAAAGAAACAAGTTTCTCAAGTCTGAAATGGTTGCCTCCTCCCCAAACAAAATATAAAATTGAGCCTTAACTCAGTCCCTCTAATTATGTTTTTGTTATCTATTGCACACAGTCAGATGAACAGCTCAAATGCCTACAGTCACTCTGGGCAAGTTGACAAATATCCTACACATTGAAATGAGAAGTGGGAAGGAGGCCAGATTGCTTAATTGTTTGTTACTTGGGAGTCTGAAAAGGTGGACAAGCCAAAATCTTTATGGGGATCCAAAGAGTACAGCTCCTTCCTTAGGCAGCTGGAGAAAACAATGGGCCAGATTCTCACTCTGTGTAATCACAGAGGACGACTCCATTGTATAGCCCATTGTTTCTCCCATGTACTGCCTGAAGGGGAAGTATATTGTTATCTAAGGGAGACCTTCCATAAGAGAGTTACATATGATGAGAACATAGCCTCTGGGAAATTAATAGAGATGTGGCATTCAGTTCAGGAGGGAGCTTTCAGATAAACATTTTGGGAACTGTGCACTTAAAAGGCCCAAGCATTAAAACCAGGAAGCCGTGCTGACTGACCAAGAGTCAGGCTAAATAAAGAAGCTCTGAAATGCTTATGGGGCAGGTAAAAGACTAGCTGGATCTCACAGGTAACAGAAATATCATGATGAACTTTTCACATGTCCAAGAAATTCCAGACACATATACTCACTCTGACCTCCTTTTTGATAAAACCTGGGGAAACTGAGGCACAAAGTGCTTCATTTACAGATGACACAGACAAGGCGGTAGAAGTAGAATGATTTGCATGCTGCCTTTGTATACATCAACCTCTAGTAGGCTGTGCATGGACATAGCTTATTTTAACTGTCTGAGCAACTTATAGGCTGACTCTTATTTTTGAGAAAAAAAAAAAAAGCATTTTTCTATGAAACAAAATCTGTGTTTCTTGGGGGCCTTTTTGTTTTGGTGTTGGGGGTGTACTCAGGGTCTCATGAATTCTAAGCAAGCACTGAACCACCAGGCCAATTCTACAATTTTAATTTTGTTTCATGGTGTTGACATAAAAATTCATCTTTTAGATTATCTGCATAATATCATAACTAAATTCTGAGATGTTTTGATGCTATAGATTATAAACTCTCCAGTACCCAGTATTACCACTTTCTTTGCATAAGGTTATGAAGAGGGCAAAGGTAGAGTTTTAATATGAAAACTATTATTTTGCATTTACTGAAGGTCAAATGAGAGCTGGTGTTGCTAAAGAAAGGAATGCTTCACAGCAGAGTTCCAAAACAGAAGAGTCCAGGAACAGTGTAACGGTGTATGCAGTAATGGTAGCAGAAAGGTGATGCAGGCACAGTGTAACTGTGTATACAGCGATGGTAGCAGAAAAGTGACACGTAGATGCATGGAGTAGAATTTCTATACCTGCACTTCTAATGTAAATGTTGAAGGACTTACAGCTTGTCATTAAACTTGCTTTAGTTCTAAAGATAATCTTTTAAATTGGTTATTTTATTTATTTACATATGCAGGAACTATAATTTACAGAGTTTATATTAATAGCTGTAAAACAGCTCTAAAAATACAAACATGTATACTTGCTACATTATATAAAAAATGTTGTAGACACTAAGAATCATAAAAAATTCCTCTCTTGAAATCTGTACTTGAATAAATAGTGCAACACAGTATCATAAAATCCTTGAAACCAACTGGATCTCCCTCCCTCCCTCCCTCCCTCCCTCCTTCCTTCCTTCCCTCCCTCCCTCCCTCCCTCCCTCCCTCCCTCCCTCCCTCCCTCCCTCCCTCCCTTCCTTCCTTCCTTCCTTCCTTCCTTTTTTTCTTTCTTTTTTTTTCTTTCATGTGTGTGTGTACCTGTGTGCTTATGTTAATGTAACAGAAATATCATGATGTACTGCTGCCCTCAGAGGCCCAAAGAGGACACTAGACCTCCTGAAGTTGGATTTAT
This sequence comes from Mus musculus, assembly GCF_000001635.26. Taxonomy (NCBI): domain Eukaryota; kingdom Metazoa; phylum Chordata; class Mammalia; order Rodentia; family Muridae; genus Mus; species Mus musculus. The sequence goes on along the minus strand of NC_000072.6, from coordinate 115,409,950 downwards.
AGGCAGTCGCGAACCAATCAAAATGGGTACTCTCCAGCCTCTAACTCTATCATTTCCTAAGTACAGAAAAGAAAGACAATGGTTTATGAAGAATCACATAGCAAGTTGTGACTGAGTTGCATCTAGAATATATGTGAGGTATGGTTATAAGAATTTATTTTAAGTTGTATGTGTTAATCTCAGTAAACCTTTTGTGGTTTTACAAACAAGATGTCTCCTGGAATTGAGTTGTGAAACGTTCATTTTCTAAATCATATTTTTTCTGTTAATTGTCAAATGATGATTTTTAACCCAAATCTTTAATCTAGAATCTGAAGTCTGGCATTCGTAGTACTAGGGGGAAAGAAAAAAAAGTGTTTTAGTTAATTTCAAGACTGAAGAATTAAGTAGCTTGTGCCTGTGGTCCCAGTACTTGGGATGCTGAAGAAGGAGCATTGCCTACAAGTTTGAGGCCAGCCTGGGCTACAAAATGAGACTCCCATTTCATAAAGAAACCAAAAGAAAAGGAGGAGATGGGGGAGTGGGAGGAGATGGGGGACAAGGCAGGACAGTTTAAGGGGGAAAGTGAGAAGTTGGCCTCAACCTTCAGTTATGTCACTAAATAGGTCTATGAACTGAGGTAAGTCATAACAGCTCTGATCTCAATTCCTGATTTTTCAAGCAGAGTTAGGGAAAGGACAAAGAAGAGATGGCATCTAATCCTTTCTCTGAGCTCTTCTATTTGATAAATTTTAAACGTTATGTGTTCTTGTCCTTAAATAAAATTAGCCTAACATATGCATAGGATTATTATCCTTATGACTATATAAGCACACACACACACACACACACACACACACACACACACACACACACCACCCTACTTTCACACCTTATTGGTCCTTCTCAATATGAGACTTAAGTTTTACTCAAAAGAATTTTCTCTTCATGCTTGTATGCCTCTGGTACACAGAAGATGCTCAGTAAGTACTGAGTAGATGAATGAATGCACGTGTGTTCCTGTTTTACGACATCCATCAGGACTCATGGCCTTATTTCTACTATAATATTTAACTGCTATATGTTTTCTTGGTTGACACCTTTTAAATAAGCATTTATTATATCCTACTCTTTATTAATCACTCACTGAATGGAGTTGATGTCACACAACCTAGACCTAATTTATTTCATATGTCTGTTTTACCTCTCCAAGTACATACTGTTAACTCCTTTAAAGATAGAGAAGAAAGTGCACTTAACTAATGATAATTACTAATATAGTATTAGGTATTTAAGACTGGATTGCTTATTGTGATGGTTAAATCCCACGAAGATAATGCACTATCTCTCAAGGCCTTAGGAAAGCTTTCTACTCAAACTTGTCTCAAAATGTCTGTAAGAAGCGTTGCCTGGTTTATGCTTTCAGAAGCAGTGCTAAGACAGTTTTCATTCTTTGAAAAACTTCCCAAACAAACCTAAAGACTGTTATTCACAATATTCTTCCTTGACCAAATAAAATAACTGGTTGCTCATAACAAGTTCTTTAGTTTGGGTTCTGATACTTGAAACTTCTAGTATACCAAATGTCTGGAGTCATACGCAGAAAGAACAGTGATGGCAAAGGGTTTAAAATGCATTTGGCAAGTCACTGGGTGCTTTGACTTTGACTTCTACAAAAAAACAGAAAGTAGGCCAGGCAGTGGTGGTACAAACCTTTGATCCCAATGGAAAGGCAGGCAGATCTCTGTGAGTTCAAGGCCAACCTGGTCTACAGACTGAGTTCCAGGACAGCCAGGGATACACAGAGAAACTCTGTCTTGAAAAACAAAAACAAAAACAAAAAACCAAAAACAAAACAAAGAAAAAAAAAACCAACCAAAACAACAAAATCCAGAATTAACAACTCTCCCATTGTAGAGAAAACATTACAGTGACAGCATGTTACTGTATGAAAAACTTTATAAATTTTAAAGCTCTATGTAGCTAGGGGCAGTGTTGTACTTCTGTGGTTTCAGACACTCTTGAGGCTAAGGCAAGAAGATCACTTGAACTGAAGAGTTTGAGGCTAGCCTGAGCAACATGGAAAGGCCTCATCCGGGAAAACAAACAAAACCCAAACCAATAGAATACTCCTATATGAACATAAGATACTATTTTCTTCTGTTGTGAACACTAAAACATTTCCCTTAAGATTATAATTTTAAAGCTTTATTGAATAAGTATGAAAATATACATGCAAGATAGGGATGTAGCTTAGTGGTGGAACCCTAGCATTCGCAAGCAGGTAAGTAAATAAAATGCACACGCTGAGAGCTGGAACCCGTGATGCTAACAGCAGTTACTTCTGGGTGATGGGATCCATTACGAGGGACTCTTTGCTTTGTGTGCTTCTGTAGACTTTGCAATAGCAGCTATAACTTTAATCACTACTCACTTGAAATAAAGATGCTGTGCAACAGTTACTAGAAAAAGAACAGCTACCAACCTGGAAGGCTCTCTGAGGAAGAAAACACACACATGTGCAGTAAGCTGAGTTCTTAAAACTAAATTTCTGTAGATAAGTGGCAGTGATGTTTGGTTACACTTTTCAAAGACTAGACTTATCAAGAACACAAGTCTTTCCATTTTTCTATGGAACTATTATCTCTTACATGTATTTCTTCTCTGAAGTGTTTCTATTGGATAGCAGAAGTGCTAGTCTTCAGAAAGTATGAAGAGGTGAAAGACACCCTTGGAAGAGAGACAGGAAACTTAAAGTTAGTCTTGTGTTACAGATACCACATGCTCCTGAACTCATTGCTGCCACTCTTCTCTGCCTGTCCCCAACTCCCTAGAATGCTCCTGCTGTCTCCTGTGATATTCGGAGTATACATAAATCACTTTCCAACTTGGCCTTTATCCTAGTACTGAGATTTTTTTTTTCTTTTTTTAAAAGAGACCCTGTTTTGTTCTCCAGGCTGGCCTTTTACTTGGCTCAACTCTTTCTCCCTTGACATCCTGAGTGGCCAAGGCTGAGAAAAGGAATGACATCTCCTATGGCTTTATTTTACTGAAAATGTTGATCAGTTTTTGTTTCTTGCACTGTCCTAGCTTAAATGTTGCTCTCTCCCTTGAATTCATTCTCATCATTCATTCCTCTTAGCCTTGTTGAGTAAGTCTCTGAGATAAAGGGGTTCCATTAAGATGATTAGATACTTTATCAACTCCTAGCCAGGACATGTATTAATGAAACAAGGCACTGTTAGCAATGCATATAGGACCTTGGGCATGAACTGAAACTGTCATAGGCAAACCAGGTCATCATCACTTTAAGATTAAGCAAGGTCAGGAGATGAGGAGAGAATAGGTGTCCTGATGCCTTTGGTCCTTCACAACTAGCAACTAGGTCAGTGCTGTCTTTGTTGTTGTTTGTTTGTCTCTTATAACTTTCCCCTTCAGACATTTAGCTCATTGATCCAGGACATATAGCACTTTTTTTTTTAAAAAAGAAGCCTGTAGTAGAATGTAGTGTTGTAAAATTTCTTCTCTTTCTTTCTCTATCAAACACTAAAGGTTCACACGGGCAGTTGTTTTGCAAAGGAGGGTGGGAATTGCACAGTTTTTGCCCTGGGCTCTCTTGCATTAAGGAGTGTTGTATCTGGCCACTTCTCAAGCCACCAGATGTGAAATAATTAATGCCCACTTAGATTACAAATCTCATTTTAATATCTTTCAACATAAATAACAATAACAATAGTCAATTTGTGCATTTCAAGGCTTCCAAAACAGGAGATACATTAACCACAAAGAGACCATACTTCTAAAAAAAAAAAAAAAAAGAACTTGGTGAAGTACTTACCTTAGTGAAAACAAGAATGAGTAAAATAGCCAATTTTAAGGAAGACAATAGCCTAACAGTGGGTTTGATGACTACAATTAACCTAACCAGCAAAACCCAGGATAATTCAACTTAGTAAATTCTTAGCACCTTGGGAATCTAAATCATATGTTTCAACTAGTTCTGGGATAGTACCAACTCTGCCAAGGACCTGTAAATATGACTAAGATAATACACATCTTTATGAGACTGAGTGCTACCTACTGCACTAACGAGGCTCCTTAATACACACCTTTAAAAGCACTGGTCTAATGTATTCTCTAGAGAATACACATGGGGAGCTGGTGTTGGGGAAGGATGAGGTGTGGTGCCTGCCTAGAACCCAGAACCCAGGAAGCAGAGGCAGAAGGACTGCAGCAAGATTGAGGCCAGCCTGTTGTCCAGCCAAAACAAAACAAAACAAAACAAAACAAACAAAACAAAACAAAACAAAACAAAACAAATAGCAAAGACACACTTCACACAAATACAATGATGACAACAACAAACCCTCTATTATAGTCCAAAGTAAATCTTAATAGTTAACTTCTAATGATGTACTCTTTCAAGTTTCAGGTAACTTGAAGGTAAATTGATTAAACTACCTTGAAAGGAAACTAACAATTTTGATTCCTTCTCTCTCTCTCTCTCTCTTTTTTTTTTTTTTTGGTTCAGTGATAGACCTGTGCAACAGAAGAGCCATCATTTCCCATTAGCTGAGTACAGTTCACACCATTTTAATCCAAGGTCATAAATAAGATTAAGAGTTGGGACACCAGGGTGAGTGTACGTTTATAAACTCAGAACTCAGAAGGTTGGTACAGGAAGATTAGGGGTTCAAATCCACCATGGGTTACATACCAAAACTGTCTAAAGGAAAAAAAAAAAACAAATAAAGAAGTAGAAATAAATAAAGCAATTACAACATTTGATGTAAAGAGGTGATTGGTAGGTAAAGATTAAAATAGATCATATGAGCAATTCAAGTAAGAAGAGAGATATGACAGTTTACTAGAGATTCAGGACAAGAGAACTGACCATGTAGTTCAAAATGACTAATTATGATGATATAATCTTTTAAAATACAGACATGTTTTAGTATATAGTATCTATTTAATCTTGAGAAATTCAAATAATTCCCATTTTGTCAAAAGATGACACTCAAAAAAGCTGAATAACTTGGCCTAAATCATTGGATCAAGAAGTGAAATCTGTATTAAAAAGATATTTAACCCAACTTATCAAAGATGTGTCAGATCAACCTGAAATAAGACACACAGAAACAACAAAACAACAAAAATCCTGAGCATCAGAGGCTGAGGCAAGAGGATTGATGGAGCCCTGGAGTTTAAGGCTAGCTTTGGAAACACAAAGATGCCTTGTCTCAAAATCAACCAAATTAAAATTGCTTGCAATTTACAAGACACTGTGGGAAATACACAAGAGTATAAGTCTGCCCTTAAAGTATCTGTAATCTTGCCAGAGAAGCCAGTGACAATACAGCGAAACGTTAGGCAATGGCTTATGATTTGAATAAGAATTGAGCCAACACCAGAGGAGATGTCAAAAGGTAGACCTGGCTAGTTGCCAAGCTAATACCAAGATTAAAAAATTTCACAGGGATTCAGAGGAACACATCAAGTGGGATGGCTCCTGGAAAAGTCCCAGTGGAAGACATGGGATTTCAGGGAAGGCTTGCATGAGAGCAGGACACAGACTCTGGGAGTACAGCTTCTGGAGGAAGGTGACTGTGCACTGCTTTTATTTTCCCATTCCTATCTCCATTATTTGATATGGCTTTACTATCTAGTATGAATAAAGACTGACTAATGAACCAATTAATAACAGAAGGAATGGACATATGTAGAAGAAAGATGGAATGTTTGGAAAGAAGTAAAGTATGGCGAGGGTGGGAGAGACCATGCAGGTAATCAAAATATTTTGCTTTAAATTTCTGGTAAATGGTTTAGCCAAGGTGTGCACTAGGAGTATGGGTCTCAACACTTTCAGTGAGGTATAAAGATATAGATTCAAGAAATGCATCATGGTTTGAGTTCCAACATTGCCTCTACAATTAGTGGTTTAACTGTGTGTGTAAATTAAGTCTGAAGTTTCATCAGTGTAGACCAATGGATCTCCACCTGTGGTTGGGAATTATAGTTATGAAGAAGAAGCGGAATAACTTTATGTTTGGGGGTCACTGCAGCATGGGGAACCGTGTTAAAGCATCGCAGCATTAGGAAGGTTAAGAGCCACTGTTGTAGGTGATTCTTATGAAGGTTGAAAGAAAAAAATATGGAGGTTAGGGCTGTGATTCAAGCCTTCAAAGTCTTTGAACCTCTGGGTTCAGCTCTCAGCAAAAGAGGGGTGGGAGGAAGAAAGCAAGCATATGAAAAAGCAAGCAAACAAGCAAGAGCCAGGCATGGTAGGACACAAGTAGTCAGGAAGCCGAGGCAGGTGGATCTCTGTGCGTTCCAAGCCAATCAACGCTACATCATGGGACCTTGTCTCAAACAAAACACAAGAAAAGAAAGAAGCCTGAATTGAAAAGTGCTTGGCACACAGAAAGTATAAATGTTTCCTTATTAGGGAAACTCAGGGCTGGGGAAATAGCTTATTCAATAAAGTGCTTGTTGCTCAAGCATGAAGACCTGAGTTCAAATCTCCAGCACACATTTACAAAGAAAAGTGGGACAGTAAAAAGGAAGGCATACAAAACCCCAGCACTGGGTGTTTGGGAGAGTAGAGACAGGCAGATCCTTAGATCTCACAAGCCAGTCAGTCTCACCAAATCCATGAGATCCAGGTTCAGTGAGAGATCCTGTCTCAAAAAAAAATGTGGAAAGCAAGCAATGAAGACACACAATGTAGTCATGGAGGATAGACACTCCATGCACATATGTACTCATGTATGAACATTCATATTCACATGTGCTCGAATATATAAACATATATGTATAGCCATATACACAAGTTATTACCATCATTTGAAAGATCCCTGGTATAGTCTGTCCATGAATTAGCTCACTCAAGCATAATATAGACATTATGACCATTTACTGTATATATACATATATATGTATATATACACACACATATATACACACATATATATGCTTACTTTTAATGCTAGTGAAATAATTTTGAAAAAAACTGGCTTATATATTAAGTCATTGATCAAAATGTGTTTTTATACAAAATCAATAATACTAGGAAACATTGCATACTTAATCATAGTGGCTGAAATTATATCAAACCCATATATTAAATTAAAAAAATGACATCTAACTGCTCTGTACTGAAAGCTGTGAAGCACTGGGAAAACTTGAATAAATCCTCTGATTTTACTTGCTTATATTATCGAGTTTAGAGTTCTGGTAGCTAAGTCATACCCGACCGACCATTAGCTTTGCTGTCCACAATACCTCTGTCCCATCATCCAGGATACAAATTGCCTCACTACTTAGGCATGTGCAAGTAGTGTCCATTGGGTGACCCTGTGATGTAATTAAATCCCTTTCAAGGTATGATAATGCTGCCATGTTCTGAACACATGTTCAGGAAGAGGCATGGAGTCAAATTACACTGCCTGTTTCACCTTCCTTTCTCCATGCCTTTCCAGAAGTACCCCAGGCCCTTCCCTCCAGGAGGCTGGCTCGGAGCTCAGGCCTTCTGTGCCATCATGTTTGCCTGCCTTATGAATGAGCTATTTATTTCCCCTCTGCAAAACTTATTGTTTGGGTGGCTGGTGACCACATAGCCAAGCAGGACAGCAGCATGGCTTCAGTGAGCTGTCTTCACACCTTTAGAAAAAATGGATAGATGCTAAAGAGGGAATGAAGGTTGAAAAGTGACCCAATTCTTTAAAAGAGCAGCTTCTAAAATGTTTCCTGAAATAACCTTTTATGTTTTTTATACCTACAGTCAAATGTCATTACTTAAAATAAAACTATGATAGCAAAAGTTTCAAATGCATCAATTTGGAGCTATCTAAATTTAATGTACATTTTAATTTGTCCTATAACATTTACCAAAATAAATGGCTTACTATGCTGAAGGAAGATTTTACACAACTGGAAATGGAAAGAGTGTTCTAGGTCACTAAGTTGAGCAGAAATTTAATTTACCAAGAATGGGAGCGATGGGTTGGAGCACAGTGGCAGAGTGTTATATTATCATGTTTGAGGCCCTGGGTTCAAGCCCAGTGCTGCTCTACAAACAAACAAACAAACAAACAACAAATAAACAGTTGTTTTACCAAGAACAATCTATTCCTTGCGTGGGTTAACAATCTATTCCTTGCATACATATTCTTCATATTATAAGACTCTATCAAAAGAACTGGAAAACTGTTCAACTTGACAATCATCTGCATAAAACTACCCCGACATGTAAGATTTGAAAATATCAGAGATGTGTGGGTACTGATTTATGTTTCTGTGTCAGTACTCTTTCTGAGGATCAGCCCCATAGACAAATATTTATTTGACAGAGTCCACCTCCAGTAGAAAGACAGGACATCAAATGGATGTCGAAAAACCCTGATCCAGAATTGTTTCTGTCTAAAAGAACTGCAGGGACAAAAATGGAGACTGAGGGAAAGGAGATCCAGGGACCAGCCCAACTTGGGATCCATCTCAAGGGGAGGCTCCAAGGCCTGACGCTATTAGTGAGTCTATGGTGTGCTTACAGACAGGAGCCTGGCGTGGCTGTTCTCCAAGAGGCCCAACAAGCAGCTGATTGAGACAGATGCAGATGCTTACACCCAACCAATGGACTGAAGTCAGGGACCCCTGTGGTTGAATTAGGGAAAAGCTGGAAGAAGCTAAGGAGGAGGATGACCCCATAGGAAGACCAGCAGTCTCAACTAACCTGGACCCCTGAGATCTCTCAATGAGCCACCAACCAGGCAGCATACACTAGCTGGTCCGAGGCCCCAACACTTATACAGCAGAGGACTGCCTGGTTTGGCCTGAGTGAGGGAAGATGAAAGCCTAACCCTAGACAGACTTGAGGCCCCAGGGAGGGAGGAGGCCTGGTGGGGTGGGGTGTGGGTATGGGGACATCCTCTTGGAGACAGAGGGAAGGAGGAATGGGAGGTGGAACTGTGGGAGGGCAGACAGGGAGGGGGTAATGACTGGACTGTAAAAAAATAAAAATAACAAATATATATCTATTTCTCACAGGCAACTCAAAGTTAATGGTCATAAACTAAAGTTGAATCAGTTCCCCTAAAGTCCTCCTCTTTCATTGATCCCTGTTTTCTAAGTGGCGGGACCCATCATCACCCAGCTGGTCATCTGTGGAAGGTCATGCGTGTCTGTGTCAACTGCTACATCCTTTGGACTGGATTTGTTAAGCAGTCACATTCAGCCCCTTCTCAGCCTCCTCACTCCTATAATTAGACCAGCCACCTCTCATGTGCACCTCCCCTTGGTTTCCCTTCAGCTGTCCCATCTGCTCTTATTTCTTCCAGCTAATTCCTCTGCTGTAGCCAGAGGGATCCTCCAAGGATGCCAATTAGAGACCATCACTCCCCACCCTACCTTAACTTCAAGCTGACTTCCATCTTAAACCTAAACTTCCATTTTTTTTTTTCTGAAGCTTCAATTGACTTCTTTCCTTTTAAGTCACTAAGAGAGCAGCTTTCCCACTTCAGAGTCTCCATTTCCCTTTGCCCTTGCTGTTCTCACAGCTCCCTAAGGTAACTCCATATCAATTTGTCAGTGTATAAAAATCACTTCTTCCAACAAAGACCAGGTAAAGTCACCTCCTGCTCTAAACAACTTAGCATGCTCCTTTCCTCCCTTGTGGTACCACCATTCTATGACAGCTTGCTCTCCTTCTGTTTTTCCTACCACACTGTGGACTCATTGTAGTAGCATAGCAACAAAGAATAATGGCGATTAGAGTTTGGTGTTGCTCTCCAACTTCCTTTCTCCATGCCTCTATCACCCTGTTTCCCTTTCCTCCAGGAGGCAGGCTCTGAGCTCCGGCCTTCTGTCTCCAAATGATGGCTGATGAAAACATCTACTTGTACTGTGCTGGGCAAGTTACCTAACCAAGTTACCTATTTTATTTTTTATTTATTTGTGTGTGTGTGTGTGTGTGTGTGTGTGTGTGTGTGTGTGTATGGCACATGTGAGCAATGCCCCCAGAGGCCAGAAGAGGGTGCTGGATTCCCTGAAGCTGGAATTACAGGTAGCTGTGTGCTCTCTCATGTGGGTGCTGGGAACCTAATCTGTGCCCTTTAGAAGAGCAGCAAGCACGTTTAACCACCGAGCTATCTCCAGCCCTAAAGACATGCTCTTAACTTGTGGGATTCAGCCTTTATAATGACTTGTCATGACACAAAGACATAGTATCTTTACATTCATGTGTGGATCTGCAAGAATCTGTGGGTCCCCATTTAAGACATCAATGGCCTCTTTAAGATCTAAAGTTTCAACGTTCTGAGAAAAATAGATGTTTATCTTCCACATTTCTTCCCAGTGAATCAGACCCACATGTGGGCTTGTGAAGGTAGATCTTAGAAAGAACACAAGCAATCCCACTGCACCAAGGAATGCATTTGAAGAGCAACAGGCTCTTGGGTAATGCTGTTAGGCAACAGCATGGAAGCACTCAGCTTTTGCATTGTGTTGACCAGTGGAGGCTGATGAAAACATCTACCTGCATTTAGAGGGCATGGGAGTTTTATCATCTGGAGAAGGATGAGAGAAAACAAACTTAAATGTGAAAGGGGAACAAGAGACAGCAAGGGAGAAACAAAGCAATTAAAAAGTGAGCAAGGACCTGAATGGATATTTTTCCAAAAAAAAAAAAAAAAGTATAAACAACCAATGATATGAGAAGACTCTCAAAGAGTCATAAGATTAAAAAAAAAAAAAAAAAAAAAGCAAAACCATGGTGGGATAACACTTCACATCTGACAAGATGGCTGTTATATTGCTGCAAAGAACATGGAAACTTAGAATCTGAATGTATTGCTGTTTGGAATGTAGATTGCTGAAATGGTAGTGGAAATCAGCTTGGCAGTTCTCGAAAAAGTAAACCATAAGCCAATTATGCCTGTTAAGTACAACAATTGAAAGACTGAGGCAAGAAGATAGCAAGTTCAAGGCAAGTGGCATAAACCAATAAACGTCCATGGAACCACCACATGTAAGTAGTTAGATATGGCCTGTTCCTCCCTAAAAGTTTATGTGTTGGAAGTCTGCTCCCCGGTGTTGTGATATTAAATGGTGGTGGGACTATATTAAGGTGAGAGATGGTGGCATACAGCTTTAGAAGTGACTGTGGCACTTCTCTTGGGACCCTGGTTAGTTTTCCCCAGAGTTTTGTTACACAAAAAGCAAGATTTGCCCTGCCTAGGCTTCTGTGCAGCCCCCGATACTCCCCTCAATCCCTGCCCAAACTCCTTGTATTGTGATATTACTATCTAAGGTCATTGCCAGAGCCCAGTCAAGGCCAGAACTATGCTCTGAAGTCTTTAGGGCTGCGAGCTAAAGTCTATTTTCTTTTCAAAGTATTCAATCTTGTCTATTTTGTTGCATCAATTAAAAATGGATTATTAATTCACCATGTAATTGAGTGGCTTTACTCCTAAGAATCTCAAAGGGATGAAAGCAGAAACTCCAACATACGTGTAAAAATAAAAAGTCATTGCAGAGTAATTCGCAAAGGAAAAGGTTAAACAACATAAATGTTCATGCAACAGATGTATGAATAAGATGTGATGCACACATAAAACAGTATTATTCAGACACAAAAAGGAATGGCAGTCTAATGCCTGCTATGACACGTGAATGAACCTTAAAGACATTGTGCAAAGAGAACAAACCGTGAGTAAAACCACAGATATTGTGTGATTCCTACTGATATGAAATAATTGGGATAGGCAAAATTTTAAAAGGTAGAAATCAGAAGAGAGATAGCCTCAAAGCTAGGAATGAGCAATGAGGGGTACAGAGCTTAGTATCCATGACAGAGAAGTTTTAGAAATATATATGAGACAGCCATGCAATACTGTAAATATCATTAATGCCCTTGAGTTTAGTTAAAATGATTTTTGTTTGATATATTTCTCTACAATAAGAAAGGAGAGATGAATAGCTTGTTTACTGACTGACCGTTTAGACTCTGAGTGAATCCTGATCTAAAAGAATCATAAAGTACTTAGGAATCAAGAGTGGGGTCAGGTGCAACTCCGTGGCAGAGCATGCATACTAGCACATGTTGGTCCATATCCAGCACCATAAACAGAAGAACTCACAGGGTAAGCACTGACTAACCACCTGCCACCTGCTGATCTGGCTAAGGATCAATGGTCCCAGAGTGAGTTCATCCCCGCAAAGCGGCCCACACCTTCATTCTGTGCTCAGGCAAGTCATGAATCATCCTTACAGGTAAATCTTGAGGGCTTCAAAACTACAAGTCGGAACATTCTGATCTCTGAGTATTTTTACCCCTCACTCGGGAAGGTGGCAGTAGAGACTGAATGACACTCAGAAGCAAGGGAGGACAAGTGACAGCAGGATTGCCTCACCGGCACACTCCAAGAGCAGTTCTTTTATTTTCCATTTTGCCATCATTCTTAGTTCAGTTTACTTGATTTGTTGGTTAGTGGAAAGGACACTGGTTCCAACTTTGATCTGGGATTGACACCTCAGTTGTGATAAGACTGTATGTCTGAAGGACTTGCCCACATCTAAGTCAACCACAGCACAGGACATTCACCATTATCTCCTCGCTGTAGAGAAGGGATGCTGCTCTCAACAGGGCTGGAAAAATCACCAGCCACATTCCTAATACTCTGTGGTCTTCCTTCTCTGTGGGTTCTGGCTCCTCACTTAAGAGTTCACATCTCTAGCTGCTGGACACCCCCCTCTCCTCCCTTGTACCTCTGAGGCTACTCGGTACTAAACTGAGTGGAAAAGGGGGAGGTGACCACTCACAGCAAGTATTCTGTTCTTACCACGTGCCCAGAGGCCATGTGCTAAAATTATCTAAATATAAACAAAATGCTGGTTTCCTGAGTAAAGTCTCATCTGCCAAGATTCCACTTAGATTGCTGATTTATAGGTGTACAGACTCCTAACACGGAAGGTCACCATGGCTCTCTGTCTTTGGGAGTCAAATGAACTACTGAAATGCCCTGGCCAGGGAGGAAGATGTAGCTTTGGTTAAAACAATGAGTTTCTGCCTCTTCTGCCAGTGGTTTTTGTTTTGTTTTGTTTTGTTTTGTTTTGTTTTGTTTTGTTTTGTTTTGTTTTTTTTCCCACTTCATCCCTCAAACTGCAAAGTAAGTTCTTCCAAGGTTATTTCTATGTATATATCACAGCAAATTGGCCACTCTTCTAAAATAATGTGGTAGTCCAGGCTGAAAAAGAAGCTAATATCTAAAACGGAACACAACATTGCCAATTACCAAGTACTTTTGCATGCTGGCCGCCTCTACCCACCTTCTCAGCAGCTCCCAATGAGCCTTCAGTTTGTAGCTGCCTGGCTGTCTTGCTTGGGGTTTTAGTTTCTACCCAAGAACCAAAGAGCCATTTATGAAAATCTGCATTTTTCTTTATACAAACAAATACTCTAAATTTCTACCTGGGGGAAAGGGAATTTCAGAGATAACCTGCCAAGCTTGAAACTCCATAATGAAAAAGAGACAAAGATGTCTTGAAATCACCAGATGGCTGGAGCTGGCCTGCTACATGTGAAATGTTTGACTCCACTCATTTCTGATCAGATAAAATAGAAAGAATCAGTGGCCTCTAATTGCAGCCATAACTTTCCCATTGTACAGAGCATAGAAGCTACAGGCTGGCTTGGCGCTGGAGTGGCCTGGAGAAGGTTATTCAGTATCACCGGGCTGCTGTAAATTCAGATGTACTTCCTCTAGTCTCAGTTCATCTTGGCAAAATATTTTCAATGTAAGTGCAATAAACTATATTGTCCAACTTTGTTTTTTTTTTTTTTTTCAATTCAGTCCACCCACATTTGGGGTTTGGTGGGTTGAAAGAATCCATAGGGAGTATAAGATATTACAGTGATGTTTGGAAACACTCGGCTAGCTGGAGGACAACTCAAATCATGGGGTTAGTGGGAAGCGTTACTAAATTTGAGGTGGCTTCTTGTGGTTTTAGTTTTTCTTAAACCAGCATCACTAGGTTTGTTAATACATAGATTTCTTGTTACTTAGAAAATCTTTCTATGACAATATACGTATAGCCCCTCCTTATAATAAAATCATACATGGAAAATTTTAAATTAACCAAAGGTGGAAAATACTAAGAATCAAATTAACGTTTAAGTTACTACAACAGGGCATTTTTGAAAACCTAATTTCCATTAAATTCAGTCAATTCCTGAGTTTATTTTCTTTTAAACAAAAGTTAACATAGCAGCCAAGTGAAAAACTCGATTAAAATCATGCAGAACCAGTTAGTCACACAAAGCAACTATGGAGATATGATTAACAAGCCCCTAAATTTTCAAGAAAGGGACTGAGAGGAGAGCAAAGAAGAAATAATACCATAAAGCCTATTCTTGGTGACATTTTACTTTGTAGTTCAGCTTTCATTCATCTAATAAATATTTACTGATTAGCTACTAAGTGTCATATGCTATAGTGTATGCTAAGCATAATGGAGACTATGTTGGTGGTTTTTTTTTTTTTTTGTCTTTCAAAAAACATTTCACAGTTAGCAAAATACAGACATTTACTGAGTAACTGTTTGCTTCATTGTTTTTAGTTTCTTTGAGACAAGGTTTCACTGTGTAACTCAGGCTAGTCAGGAATTCCCTGAGTAGCTCAGATCTTGACCTCTTAAGTGCTGAGATTATAGGTATGTGTGCTCCATCTAGCTTCTGAGTTGTATCTCAGGGGCTCATTGTCAACAATTTCTTCAACTGATACTGAAGACATGCAAACTGATACATCTACGTCTGACTTTCAACATGAAGGTCAGTCATATACCCTCACATATGTGTTGCTCTGGGCCTTTCTATCAGCTGTTGTATTTTCACTTAAGTTTCAATAAATCCAGAAGCATCTTCCTCCTCCAACACAACTCCATTCCCATTTCTTTTCACACCTCTATCCCTTATATCAGTCAAAAATTACAGGGCATCATGCTGTACACCTTTAATCCTGCACTCAGGCGGCAGAGGCAGGCAGATCTCTATGAATTCAAAGCCAGCCTGGTCTACATGATGACCTCTAGGCCACCCAGAGCTACATAGTGGGATCTTGTCTTTAAAAAAAAAAAAAAGTCATTTCAACCTTTTCTCATCTTCTTTCTGTGCATTCAATCACCACATGATGTCACTGATCCTGAGATATCTTTCACTGGTCCCTGCTAAGCACAGCTATGATCCTGTTACCTAATTTAATGGAATTTAATGGAAATTAGGTTTTCAAAAATGCCCTGTTGTAGTAACTTAAACGTTAATTTGATTCTTAGTATTTTCCACAGGACCCTATCCCAAGCTCTGATGCTCCCCACTGAATCCAGAATCAAGTCCAAATTCTTCCCTCTGGGTATACTGATACCTTAAAACTCTCCTTACCTTATCATTGAAATGTCTGACTTCTTCCGTACTGTGTATTCACATCTTTCTTGGAGGGTTTGTGGTTAACAAGCCCAGGTGGCAGGAGCTGAGCATCTTGGCTCTGCACGCATGCTTTCTCCTATGGATTTTACCACACTGTTCCCCAATCCTACACCAAGCTCTATTGCTTATTTCTCTTCCTTTCTAGGGACTGTCTCTAAAACAAAACCGTGAGCCAGGAATATATTATAATGCCATTCTGTCTAGCACATTACTGGATATGTAAAAGAAGTCCAAGGGGAAAATAGGAACAACAATAACAATAACTACAATCTAACTAGTTAACAGCAATCTGGCCCTAGCTTAGAAGCCTTGCTATAGAAAGCTGAGAGGTCAGAATTGGTCTGTGACCTGACTGTTCCTTACCCCTAGTTATAGAGACTGAAAGATACTGGAAAAGTATCTATGTGTACTTCTTGTGGACTTATTTTTAATATTTGCAACAACAAAAAGTCACAAAGAGTAAAAAACTGCAGCCTATTGGGCCAGGTGTGGTGGCAAATGCCTTCAACCTCAGCATTCCGGAGGGAGAGGCAGAGAGGCAGAGGGGCAGAGGGGCAGAGGGGCAGAGGGGCAGAGGGGCAGAGGGGCAGAGGGGCAGAGGGGCAGAGGGGCAGAGGGGCAGAGGGGCAGAGGGGCAGAGGGGCAGAGGGGCAGAGGGGCAGAGGGGCAGAGGGGCAGAGGGGCAGAGGGGCAATGAGTTTGAGACCAGCCTGATCTACTTAGTAAGTTCCATGCGAGTCAAGACAACATAGCAAGACCCTGTCTGAAAATAAAATAAAATAAAATAATCACAGATTAAATATAGGATAAATATATCTTAACAAACAGGGATGTTTTGAATTTCAGATTTTTTAATATTTGTATTTATATGCTGAGATATCTTGGATGACAGACTCAAGACTATGCCCAAAGTTCATTTATGCTTCATGTACCCTTTAGATCCATGGTCTGAAAGTAGTTTTATACAGTATCTATAGCATACATGTCTTTTAACAGCAACCTGTCACATGAGGTTAGGTGTGGAATTTTCTAATCGTATTATCATGTTAGCTCTCAAATTTTCAGATTAGGGATGGTTAATCACAGAATTTTAAATATAGCATGCTTTATATTCAGGTTAGTAATATAAAAATAAATTCTAAGGGCTGGCAAGATGGTTCAGTTGTTAAGTACTGCCGTGTTACCCATGAGACCTGAGCTGGGATCCCTAGCAGCAACATAAAAAGGCCAAGTGTGACAGTGACAGTGTATGCTTGTACTCCCAGCACTGGAGAGGTAGACACAGGATGATCCCTGGGACTCACTGGCTGGACAGCTTACCCTATTCAGTGAGTCCCAGGCCAACGAAAGATCTTGTCTCAAAAACAAGGTGCCCATGGTGAGAGGGCTCAGTGGGTAAAGGCACTCACCCACAAGCCTGGTGACCTGTCTAAGCTCCAGAACCACAAAAAGGTGGATGGAGAGAGCCAACTGCACAAAAGTGTCCTCTGACCTTCGTGGATGACTTCCTTATTATGAATATACTCACAATTACTCACAGTAATAATAAGTAAAAATTAACAACAACAAAAATGAATGGTTCCTGAATAAGGACACCTGAGGGTGACCTTTGACTTTCTCATTCATCTTTCACACACACACACACACACACACACACACACACACACTCACAAACACACACTTTTCCATGAAGACTGCTAATAATACTATGTTTATTTATTAGAAACAAAAATGTTTGAATAATTTAGTTTTAGTTGCATTATAATTTTATAACTGAAATATTTACTAGGAAATGTGTTAAGTACTAGATAGTCTGTGTTCTTTTTTTAAGGTATTTTACATTTCAAATGCTATCCCAAAAGTCCCCCATACCCTCCCCCCGCCCCACTCCCCTACCCACCCACTCCCACTTCTTGGCCCTGGTGTTCCCCTGTACTGAGGCATATGAAGTTTGCAAGACCAAGGAGCCTCTCTTCTCAATGATGGCCAACTAGGCCATCTTCTGATACATATGCAGCTAGAGACACAAGCTCTGGGTTACTGGTTAGTTCATATTGTTGTTCCACGAATAGGGTTGCAGACCCCTTTAGCTCCTTGGGTACTTTCTCTAGCTCCTCCATTGGGGGCCCTGTGTTCCATCCAATATCTGACTATGAGCATCACTTCTGTGTTTGCCAGGCACCGGCATAGCCTCATATGAGACAGCTATATCAGGGTCCTTTCTTAAGATGTGTACTATAGAAAAACTAACTTTTATACCAACAGTGACAGGATATAGTTGGTCCAGTCCAGTCAAGAACTTGATGCTGTTGAAAGTTTAGTGTCGGAACTATTGGTGGTAACCACATCACAGTACATGGAGAAGTTGGCTACAATGCTTATGACATTCCCTTTGATGGGGACAGAACATCACCTTGGAGTTTTAGAGAAGCACAGAAGGTGGCTCTGCAGTGAAGATGAAATGAGATGATGGACTGACTGTTCATTTGGGGATATATTTGCAATCAACTGGGTGAAAGGCAAGAAAGACTCCTTCCCCTCCACCCCCCTCCCAGTAGAATTTAGCACCCAGGAACAGAAGTATATGAAAGTATGTATTCTGAGATGCTTGCTATTGCTTTCATTCCAAGCCTGGAAGATAAAACGTGGGTTTACATAATAGTATGGCTTGGCATGATGATTGTAAAACTACCCCACATCTATGACTTAAGGAGAATTGTCACCTTAGTTTAGCACATACTAGTTGCCACTCTCCCAGGCTGATTGTTCTTCAGCAAGATGTGAATCTCAGGGCTGAGTGCTGTGTCAGGCTCAGGGACTCTCATTTGTAAAAGAGTACAAGGTGAGTGAATACAAGGCAGTTTACTCTGGCAATGTACAGTAGTGCCAAGACCTCCAACATCTCCCGTCTTTCCATGTTGGTGTGTAACAATAATTAGAATGAAAAATGAAGTTAATATTTTTTCCTGAGTAATGATTATTAAAGAGATACTGAAGAGTTTCATGAATTCTTTGAACTCCTATCATGCAGATAAATAGTTAAACAAATAAGTTGCTTGAGGGGGGGGTTAGGTTTATTTTGGTTTTGGTGCTTAGGGACTGGACCTCATGCATGCTAAGCATGGATTCTACCACTGAACAGCACATGTATCCCAAGTTCCTAAATAAACTGTGTGTGTTTCTTATTGTGTGGTATTATTTCACTATGAGGTCCAAGGTTGAAAGTCAAATGCAGATATATGTAAATAATCTTAACAAACATCTTGCTCTTGCCACAGATGAGTCCCAAAGGCAAGGCACCCAGATATAAGCCTATAAATTTTTAATTACTGCAAGTTTACTATCATTATGAAAGAAATAGATAAAAATATTTTAAAGAACAAGGCCCACAAAACCAAAAGGAGACAAAAGTGCTCGGCTTTAATTTGTAATACTTAAGGAGAGACTCAGGAATAAGAATGCATCTTCCTCTAAGTAAATAAATTTCTAAGAGTTTTTAAACAATATGTCTTCAGAAAAAAGGTATGTTCTAGAAAAGAATCCTTGTTGTAAACAGAATTCCTCTGAACTTGGGATAATGTGTCAACTTTCATGAAAATCCTACTGTTTTCAAGATTGGCTTGACTTATCAGTGTGTAGGAGGTTATGGTGTCAACAGTATAGAGTGAATTGACTTATTTCTGGTTTTATTTCTCTGGGGGTGGGAGGAGTGAAAGTCATGATTATGGTAATACTCTAAGAACAATCCGGTTATAGTTTCTAAGTTTTCCACAAATGTGTCCTTACTTGAGTCTCTAAATAAACACCTTCCTATTCAACAGATAAAGAAACTGAGGCCTGAAGTCTTTGAGAACTAGCCAATTTTCTGAAAAGACCATAGTTGTTGATTCCTCAGGCAATGCATTTTTCTGGAATTATATAGTAAGTTCTAGAGGTCAGTTAGTAAAAAGCTGAGTATAAGGCGTATCCATGGTACAAGGAAAGGCATTCTCACTGCATGTAATTACACTACTCCCCAGTAACAATCCTTATAGTTCCAGTGAAAGTAACCAAAACAGACCTTGTGGTTTATTAGTCATGCTAAATTTCTCTGGATATTTATTGTAGAAAACTAGCAAAACTAGATCTTGTCAATTGAATTTAAACCTCAGCAGTCACTTCTGGATACAGAAGTGCTTCATTTTTACCATGCTCTCTGGAAGAAATTCAATAACACATTGTTAATACTCGCCTCATACAAAATGATTTCAAAGCTCCATGGGAATTTAGATTTGCACAAGTTATTAGGATGTGACCTTTCCCTTAGATTTCTTATTTTAGGATCAAGTTAACATGGTATTTCCCCAGTGGGAGCTGTTGTACTTCCTTCGCAGATAAGCAATCACAAATTATAGTGAGTAAACTCAGGGAAATCTATATTATTGTGATGCAGATGAAAATGAAATCTTAAAAGGAGCCCACACAACATGTTCTTGGATTTGAAAGGAAAAAGTCATGTGGCTTGCTAACAAAAGAAAACAAAACTCATGCCATTATGGTATTTCCCCGAAATTTATTCCTAATTGTTTCTTGTCCTGGCTACTAAGCCTTGTGACTTTTAAGGTTTATTAAAGATGTTTACGTCACTTAATCTCCTCTGTCCTGCCAAGGAGTATAAAAGGTTAAAAACATCAAATAATTTAAATGATTTCAGATCATAAGAACCAGAGAACAAGGAGTTCATAAGCTTAAAGGAAAAAAATAACTAAAATAAAACGAGAGATGTCACTGCTGTTTCCCTTTAGTCCCATGGAATAACAGTAGCTCTTATATACAACTGTGTGTCATTTGGCAGGAACCAAAGGACAGGCATGCACATACATAATACTCATTTTTATTTTTTAAAGATAAATAAAATAAGGGACAGAGGATAGTGAAAAGACTTATCCCTTAAAAGAGTTAACAATAAAAGGGAATTTCATCCATAATCTATTTTTTCCTGTTCATTTTAATACATTTAAACTATAAATGTTTTTGTCTTAAAATTTCCTCATATCTTTTCTTAACCCTAAAATTATTCTTTCAAATACTAAACATAAATTGAAAATAGTTGATTCTTTAAGGTACCAGGATCCTATCCCCTTAAAATAGTTAATAATATTTTAAAAGATTTATTTATTTTTTATTTTATGTGTATACATGTTTTGCCTGTATGTATGTATGTATGTATGTATGTATGTATGTATGTATGTATGTGTACTGTGTGTGTGCCTAGTACCTAACAAGGCCAGAAGAGGGCATTGGATTCCCTGGAACAGGAGTTGGAGACTATGTAAGGTACCATGTGGGTGCTAGGAATTGAACTCTTAACCATTGAGCAATCTCTCCAGTCCCCAATAATACTTTTTTCATTGACAAAAAAAAATATTTTTGAGACATCATCTCCCTATGCTCAAGATGGCCTTGAACTTGAGATCTTACTGTCTCAGCCTGCTAAGTGCTAGGATTACAGACCTGTATTATCACATTTCACTAAAATAAATATAATTTCAAAGTTGGGTTGTATTCTACTTTGTTAGACCTACATTTTCGGAAGCTGCTATTCATCCTTCTTAGTCACAGTACATGGACTCAGTCATCAGCACATATATCAGTGCTATAATTTATTTAAGTTTGTACAGCCACAGGAAACAGTCTTTGCTATAAAGTAGACTATTGCTTTTATTGGTTGGTAGGGTTGTTTGTTTGACTCTAAGAATGGGGCCCCAGTGCTGTACCTACTAAGACAACACACTACTCTACCACTTCAGAAACATCTCCAAGCCTGACGTTTTTAAAAAAGAAAAACAATAAGAACAACAAAATCACTTGTGTTATATTATTCCTAAACACCTGGCAAGCTCTGTACTCCCCTCATTCTCCACTACCCCAAATCACAAGTTACGCAGGTAAATGCTAATTCATTTACACAAGCTGGTTATGGTGACACATGGGCCTGCAGTCCTAGTATTTATAAGGTGAAGAACAAAGAAAAGGGAAGTCATTTGAACTTTTTTGTTCATTTGTTACTAGAGTACCTTAACAAAGCAAGAACAATATAATTACTCAAGTACTTCCACTAACAAATTCTTAACTGAAGAAGACAACCTTGAAAATTAAATAAATAGGTGCCAGAACATATATGATATATAATAGCATAAGCAGTTATATCATCAAAAAAAAATCAAAACAAACACACAAACAAATTGGATAGCACTTAAAACCTGGCTTAGTAAATTAGGTAATGTCATTAAGGTCACTACAATGAAGAGTCTTGTTACCATGGCAATACATGGAAAGTCAGGCAGTGACTAGAGAAAATGGAAATGTTTGAGCAACTGTAAGACCAGTCAAGCAGGACGTGTAAGTGGATGCCTTATAAGAACTAGGAAAACTATGGGAGAAAAGTTTTTGTGTGATGGTGATAGTTTATTTTAAACATATTTTCACAGCCTTTTAAGAATAAAAGTGTTTTAGAAGGAACTGACAAGAGGAACAAAGGAGACAAATGAATGAATGTACATTGTATTTGTGTTTGAAAGCCCTGTGATGACACTCATTCTTGGGGGGCGGGGGGAGGTGGTACACAGGCCTGAAATTCCAGAACTTTGGTCGTGAGGCAAGAGGATTGCCACAAGTATAAAGACAGCTTGAACTATATAGTAAGTTCTAGACTTGTATAGAGTATATGGAATCATGTCTCACAAAACCCAAAAGAGCTAGAGATGTGGTTAATGGTACAGACATTTGCTGCTCTTCCAGAACACCTAAGTTCAGATCCCAGCACCCAAGCAGGCCACGGCTGTCAAGCTCCAGGGACCCAACAACTCTGGTTTCCACATGCATACCTAAATGTAATTAAAGTTAATAAAAATGAGTCTTAAAAAATACAAATGAGAAAAGAGAAGACTGTAAGTCTTTACTGCAACTCTGTGTAGACTTATGAGTCTGGAAAGCCCTGGGTCTAATCCCCAGGACAATCAAGTTAAGAAAAAGAAGAAAAAAATAAAACAAAACACACTCATTAGCTAAAATCCAAAGTAATTTGTTTTAGCTTTACATACTGTTGTGAACATACCAATTGTTCACTCTTAAGATTTCAATGTCATATATGATCTGTATTTCAACCCTGAGGTCAGCTAGGCAGAGCTGTGTACCAAGCCCCTATACTGCCTACATTGCATAAAGAAACCTATGAAGATTGCTTTGTCCTATTAGCAATTTACAGAACTGTAGTCTGCTCTACCCAGTATAACTAGAGTTAAATGGCTGTCATAAAATCCCTGGGACCGAACAAGTTCAGATATCTTTAATCAACAGACACTCTTTTCTTCCTTACCACCAGTTAACATATTTCTTACAGGGGCTTTTCTTCTTTGTTTAGATTCGTCTGCTTTAGTTGTAAATTAACCTACAAGCAACTCATTGGGTTTTTCTTTGAACTTCATAATTTATGGCACAGGGGCCATTTAAACCGTCAGCTAGCAAGTTATGTTCAGAAAATCATCCCTAGGTTTAAAAATGAAACCTTCCCAAGAGTAAAAGGCACCATAGCCTTTCCTGGAATGTGACTATTGAAGATGCCTATAATTTCCTTTTTCTATTATGGCAACAATACATAAATTTACCATGTTAACTATTTTCACTTGCTTTAAGTTACTTTAAAATGTCAGTTCAGTGGTGTTAAGTGGTGAGCAGCCATCGCCAGAACTTTTTCAGCTTGCAAATGCCAATTGTTCCCGGTTTACTTTCTTGCCTGACTCCTGGCCCCAGCCTCAGTAGTCCTTGCTCCACTTTCTATGAGTCTAACTGCTTTAGGTACATCTGCCATTCTTCCTCCCACCTAAAAACTATTAACTGATGTAGTTTACTAAGTTAGTTAAACATGCAAGCAAGTTAAGAAAAGAAAAATTCAGGTTCAAATTCCAAATACTTAGCATTTAATTCTCACGCCAAAATAACTGAATTCAGATCACTCCTTCTGATGCAAAACTGCATATTTGCCTCATTTTGAAGGGTTTGGCCTCTCTTTTTAAAGTCACTTCAGGTTTTCCTAAGGTAAAACAATTTTGAAAGCAAACTTAATGCTGCTCTTGGCTTCCTTTAAGCAGTTAAGCTCTCTTAGTGTTTCTTGTTCTCACTGCACTCCCTGACTTTCTGACTGATGTCTTTCCTCATCGTGCTACTCAAATATAAGATTCTAGGTAATAAAGATTGGGGACCAGGAGCACATGGATGAGATTAAAAAACAAACAAACAAACAAAAAAACACACAAAAAAGTTGCAATTCTTGTTTGAACATTCAAATCCTATTCTGCCTCCAGCTTCATTAAACAATTTGCTAAAAGTTCCCAGAGAGGTACTGATGTGTGCAGTTGGGATCTGTTTTCCTCCTACCCCCAGCTACGGGTGCTGAGTAGCACACACACCTCCTAGGCGGATATTCTAGCACTTGGCTGTCCTATATACCCCTGTGGAGTTCTCAGGGTTTTCTAAGAGGCTGCAAGTCACTGGCTGCTACCTGAAGTAGATTAAACAGAGACAGTTTGTAGAGAAAGGGGTGGAAATGTATAGAAAGGGAATGAAGGGGTGGGATGCATCTCAGTGGGGGAAATCCATTTAGCTTGCATTTAGCTGGAGTTAGCCCCTAGCACAAATAACAACCAGCCACTCTAGGGAAAGGGAAGGCACCTGCCTCATACCTCTGATCTGAGTACGAATTACCAGCAGAAACTCTATTCATATAAATCAGTGAAAACCAAAGGGAACAATTATTTGGCAATTTCCATGTGACTTTTTAAAGCTTCATACTTAATGGCTATGGATGTAACAGTGGTAGGATGCTCACCCAGAATTCGCAAGGCCCTGAGTTCAATTCCCCAAAACTGAAATAAATTAAATAAATAATAAATTAAACCACAACCAAAACATTTTATAGCTGGAAAATTATTTAACTTAAGGCTTACATAAAATATAAAAAGGCAACAGATCTCCATCTTGTGCATCTTTCCCCACAGTTCACAGATTCAAATCCTAGCACAATTATCAAAAATAATATACTGACACAAGAATATTCTCCCCTGTATTTGGATTTCTCCAGTTTCCTGCTAGTGTTAGTCCCTCATCAGTACCAGGATCTACCACATTCACTTGCCGAGTCTCCTTGCTTTCCTTTAGGTGGGCGATGGTTCCCAACTCTGCTTGTCTTTTATGCTTCTGAGGCTGTTGAAGCATGATGCTCAGGTATTTTTAAGCTGTCTCTTTTCAGGGTATACCTAATGCTTCCTCATAATTTAGCTGAGGTCATGGAGTTTTGGGAAGAATACCAAATATGCCCCTGTGTCCCTGTCAGGATACCTCACAGGGTAGACAGCTCACTGAGTCTTACTACTGTTGATACAGACCTTGGCTGCTTGGCTACGGTTGGT
Source organism: Mus musculus (assembly GCF_000001635.26). NCBI lineage: Eukaryota > Metazoa > Chordata > Mammalia > Rodentia > Muridae > Mus > Mus musculus. The sequence goes on along the minus strand of NC_000072.6, from coordinate 115,385,053 downwards.
ATTTGCCAGGACTCTGTACTATAAGTCTCTTCATTCCCATTTGTAATTAACACATGTTGGGAAAATACTCGGAAACTGTACAAATATTCTGTTTTTTCTTCCATTCTTACCCACCCACTAAGGCCAGTGCTCACTGGTGGATCCAGCCTGCAGCAACAGTTGGTATGGTTCTCTGACAACTTCATCTTGGCTTCACTCCTTCCTAAGTTCTTCTGTAAAGAAGAGTCATCACTCTCTCCACCTTCACTCACTCATTTCCCCTGGAATTATTCATACCGAACAGAACTCTTACATGTATTTCACGTGAAGAGCTATAATGCAGCCGCACAGTTTGTGTGTTTATTGCTCAGACTGTCTCAGCGTTGGCTGTTGGGCTCTCCTTTCCACCCTGGAACTCTCCTGGAGCTCACCCTGCCTGGCTTCTGGTACTGCACGGCTCTCCAGGCTTATGTTGAACTGCCTTTGTCTCAGCTTTGGAATCAGCCTCTTTACAAAGAGCTCAATTTTGTTTTGAGAGAAAATGGCATTTGCACACCACAGTTTGGTTTGCTACTGGGGAGGCTCTTATCTAGGTCCTCTCAGAAGACAGAACTAAAGAATATGCACTGACATACATGCTAATGCAGTCTGCATTAATTTGTGAATATATTTATCTTACAGGTTTTTTTAAATGCATTTGCAGGTTTCAAAAACATGGGTCATACTGTGACCTTCCGTGTCCTAAAACTTCAATAGTCCTAAAACTACATAAAGCTTCAGAGTAACTTATGTCTCCAGAGAAAAAGACACACTTAGGGACTGAAAACCACCTCAACACACTAGAATCAGGTTCTGAGAGAGGATGGATTTCACACAACTTTATTCATGGACCCTGAAGTCATACTCCATGTTAGTCAGTCCCAAGGAGGAACTACTATCATGTAGGTATCAGCAATTCTCCTTGAAAAGAACATGTTTGGTATATATGAACCTAATTCTGTTTGACTAGAGATTAGGGCTGTATAGCCTATGAGAACCAGACAAGATATATTTATCTAACTTCAGTCATAAGTATAAGAATCTGAAAGAATACACTTGGAGTCATTACTTGGGTATGAAAATAAGAAGGTTATTTTTAAAGATTTGTATTATAATGCAACTACTAGGCCATTTTCCTATCTTTGTTTTGTCTTAGACAAGTATGTTATTATGAACCCAACTAACTGGCAAATTATGTAGGAGAAAGTGTTGCAGCAGTTAAAAAAAATTAAAAATACAATTTTAATATAACTGATTAATTATATTAATATAATTTATTCTGATGTACATACCAGTAAAGGGTAGTCTTGTTTTTAAAAATGTCCTGAATATCAGTGGTTCACCGCTTCTTTCAAATCTGAATAATTAAAAAGAAAAATATTTTGAAAATTTGTTGATTTTCTAAATTCTCAGACATTCCAATCTGCCAAAATGCAAATATACACATTAATTTTCATCCCCAGTATTTGCTTTCCCTGAGCATATAAAACTTTATATTCTCTAGAAATAACCAATACACCATTAAACGACTCATCATGGATCACACAGTACCCAAAACTCTCATCAGAGTAGTTGCATAAAAGAAGCAGATAGCTGTTTGATCCACTTCTCTTGTTTTACCTGTAGGGTCACTGACATGATGCAAAACTCTATTATACCCATTTTTAGTATCAGGTTAATAATAATTATATCAGTATTCAGACTTATGAAAACCTAGATTTTTAAAGGGATTAGCAACCTCAAAAGATAGGGAGCTGAGAGATCTAGGTGTGGCGTACACATCAGAAGGCCTGCTATCCATATCCAGTCGGAGGGTGTCTGATGCCAGTTTGATGAGAGTTATACATTGTGAAGTTGATGTTTACTGAAATTTCAGTTCATCTGGAAGCTACATACTGGGAAATTCTAAGATATAGTAGAGCACGCAGCCTGATTGGGCATGGGAGACGCAGTACACAACAGACTAAGCAAACTTTTCAGAGGAAGGTCCAGGGAGCAGATTGTCTAAATAATGATTCACATCCTTGTCTCTTAAAAGAGCTCAGGGAGCCCAGAATAGGACATTCTGTAAAGACAAAACAGCATCCGGTGCCAAAAGCCTTTATCAGGAGGGCCAGAGAGCATGCAGACCCGACATTCTGCACAGTCTGACACACACAAAACTCCAACACTCGCTCTTTTGACTTCTTGGAACTGACAGGAACTGCTACATGGTGCATGGTGTAAAATGTTACATCATGAAGATGATCGGCTTTCTCATTCTGTTATTTCTAACATGAAAGAACATGAGCTACAGCCAGGGAGCTTTGCTTGTTGGTATCCCCCATCACTGTGCAATACTGCTGCTTGGAAATGGAGAGTTTTAAAGTCATCTCAGTACCAATAGTAAACTGTAGTTCTGTTCTCAGAACAGGACAGTCTCTACAGGAAGAGCTAATTTGTCAGCACTTTCTGCCTGTATGCTTTGGTTGTGACCTCCATCATAATGATTTACATAAACATTCAAAGTTGCTAGTCAACAGTGAAAGCAGCATCCACAGCCAAACCACTTACTACATCTTGCATGTTTAACATATGGGAAACTGCTTTATCTATAAGAGATCACCACTATGACTTTTAAAAAAAAGTCAGCTAATATTATTTCTGGAGGCAGGCAGAATTCCTAACATCATGCATACCCTATCCCACTCCCTGGATTCACTCAGACTGTTCTGTGTCTTCAAGGCATAGTCTACAGACACAAGATGTCCCAGGACAGAGACAGTCTGAGGATAGTGTATCTAGCTACTCATATTCTATGTTTATTTTATGTTCATTGGATGATCAATCTATTTACAATCTCTAAAACCCAGAGACACAAAGTTCACAGCAGGCCAGGTTATATTTGCCTACTTATTCAACTACTTTACATAAGAAGTCCTGAAATAGGACTTTCTACACATCACAGTAGATATTAACGCATTCCAAGAGCAACTTATCCAGATTAATTTGCCTGAAATGGAACAAACAGTGAAAATTGACCCAAGAGATGGGGATTGGGGTAAAAAAGGAAATCATTGAGAACTTATCTAGGAATTATATCCCCAAAGGTTTGCAAGTATAATGCAGTGATAGACCAGTTTCCTGCCACCAAAAAGACCTTGGGTTCAATGTCCATCATTGCTGAACAAAACAAAACAGCTCCCCAAAGGTAATTTTGTAAGAGTTCTTTTAAAATGCTGCAGAAAGAGATGTCTTATAAAAAAAAGAAAACCTATGACCAAATTAATTATTTAAGTATCATAATATTGATACAAAAATGTGACCCTTTTCCCTCCTCCACAAAAGAAAACATTTAAAAGAGGAGTGGGTGGGCTACTGAAATGGCTGAATGGGAAAGAGAGTTTTCTGGCAAGACTGATGGCCTGTGCTATCAGAATCCTATGGTGAAAAGAGAGAGCCAGATTCCACAAGTTGTCCTCTAACCTTTACCATGTGCATGTGCCACACACACACACACACACACACACACACACACACACACACACACACACACACACACAGAGAGAGAGAGAGAGAGAGAGAGAGAGAGAGAGAGAGAGAGATACACACACACACACATATTGAAAAATGTCAGTCCTACTTATTAATATCAAATTAAAACTATAAGTAAAACTAATTAATTAAATCATATGCTTGGAAAATAAACTACCGTGATCAAATTGAACTTATCTCAGAAAAGGAAAGGCAATTTAATGCCAAAATTTGATAAATACATATAAGGCATTAGAAAAAAATTTAAAACAAGCCATATGATTATTTCAGAACATACAAAAACAAGTACTCTACATAGTTCTACCTTTGGGCTTGGGTTGTAGCTTAGTGGTACAATACTTGCCTAGTATGCTCAAGGACCTGTTCTTGACATTTCTTTTTTAAACTAAGAAAGTTTAATAACAGCAGTCTGTCTTAAACTTACAACTAATATGGTCCTAATTGTGAAATATGACAGTGCATTTCCTGAGGTATAGTCTATAAATAACCAGTTCCTTTTCCAACAGAAAAGGTTTCGCTAGAAAATAAATGTGTGTGTGTGTGTGTGTAGTGTGTATTGCAGGTTTATAGAAGACATTAAGATGTAAATACTCTGCAAGCTTTACAATTCAATAATAACATCATAAACAGCAACTTCACTGAACACTGGATTCATCACTTGTCATTTTTCTGTTCCTCTGTACATTGTACTGGAGTGATGACACACATCTTTCTACCGAAACTAGTTACCGGCTGCTTCGTTAGACTTCTTGATTTCTGTTTTCCACTGGTGTGCTAAAAAATGCTTAATTAGTCCCCCTGACATGAAGAAAATGCTCTGGTTTCTGGACTTATGAGACAAGGATTTCAAGTTCCAAAGATGATGTCTCTGAGGTAGGATGTCCACCACAGACACACAACGAGACAACAAATCTCAGCAATGTAAGAGCTAGGAAATACACTTTTTTGTGTGTCTGTTGCTCTTGTATTTAAATATCCTGTCTGCTTATAAGTTCACATAATTGAATACTCACTAACCATCTCTAACAATTGTAAAACCCCGAGATTTTACCATTAAGGAGCTACAAGCTGATCTGAGTGGGCTCCTGCATACTACTGCCCTCTCCTGCCTTCCAGATACTTCTTAGTCTCTTACACCTGTTCTTTCTGAGATTTTCTACTATTGCCCTCTACAGGTTTATTGGCTTTCTTCTTTCTATTCTTGAATGTGGAATGTCTTCAGCCATAGCTCCTGACATGGGAAGATTGTGTGTGTGAGTGTCTGTGTGTGCGTGTGCATGCATGTTTGTATGAATGTGTGTGTGTGACCCTAGGAGTTCATGCATGAATTGCAAGCTGAGCTGTATCTTTTCTTAAAGGTATGGAGAGTGCTCTTATTTCATCATACAATGTCTATCACAGTCTACTGAGGAGAGGTAGGAAGTAGGCAAATATACACAAATTGGTAATTTTTATTCTAAACTAAAATGTAGTCATTCCTCCATGTCTGAGGATGTATCCAACTACACAGTAAAAATATATTAAAAAAAATACATTAACAGGAAGGTACTGTTGCTCAGCATGTAAAGTATTTGATGACTTGAATTCAGCCCTTGTAGTTCACGTAAAGGTAGAAAGAGAGACCAACTCTACAAGCCATCCTCTGAGCTCCACACTTCTGCTGTGGCATTTGTTGCCCAAACTCATGTATCATATGTAGCCACGATAATCACAAATAAATATTCTAAAAGTACTCTGGCTATACTGAGCATGTAACAACCTTGTCCTGTTATTAGTCCCCAAACAACACAGTACAACAATTTTTCTGGCATTTATGCTGTATTGGGTATAATAAGTCATCTGAAGGCAATTTGAAGCAAAATGGCTAGGTTATATGCAAACAATACATTTCATACAGATCTTGGAGCCAGCTCCTATGGATACAAACTCACTGAGCTTTTCCATGTCCTATCCCTCTGACCATGAAGGCTGATTCTATTAGAGTGGTAGCTCAACCAATGCCAGTTAAAAATCTTCCTTAGATTTTTATAGAAAACTTACAAAATGTACTATTTATCTGGCTGTTATATCCTCAGATAAGCAAATAAAATTATTTTATTTGTATTAAAGAGCAGAGGGGAAAGGGGGGGGGAGAGGCTTTTGCTTCTTCTTCTTTTTTTTTTTTTTTTTTTTTTTTTCTTTTCTTGAGACAGGGTTTCTCTGTGTGGCCCTGGCTGTCCTAGAATTCACTCTGTAGACCAGGCTGGTCTTCAATGCAGACATTCACCTGTCTCTGCCTCTGAGTACTGGGATTAAAGGCATACAACATCAATGCCAGGAAGAGAAAGCCTTTTTAAAAGTGGTTGGTTGTCTTGCCCCAGTGATTGCTTTTAATAAATAGTAGAACTTCTGAATAAACATCAAAGATTTAGTGATCTCATTTGCCTTGTCACAAACAGCACAAAGACACACTGTATTTTTAAATCACTGCCACACACTAAATTGATTTACCATGAAGAACAACTAGCCCACATAACATCTGAATGTGGATATACCTGTACACATCTAATTGTTACACAGGCATGGTAGTTGGGGGTGTGTGGCTATAGATATTTCATTCTCTGGTAACACAAATATTATAAAACTAGGCTCTTGTGCAGGAATTGGTGGCTGGTTAAAATTGCTTGGGTTCAAATGCTACTTTTCTTATTTAGCAGGTTAGGCTGTCTCTTTTTTTTTTCTTCACTGACCTGAATAATTCATGAAATATACAATATGCACCCACCTTCTTTTGAGACAGGGTCTCCTGTAGGTCAGATTAACCTTAAACTCACTGTGTAGCCCAGGGTAACCTTGGGTTTCTAGTTTTCCCAAGGACTAAGATATAGACATGTGCCACTATTCTTAATTTATGCAGTTCTGGGGATGGAACCCATGGTGTTCTGCATGCTAGACAAGTATTCTGTCAACTGAACTACATCCCATCCCAGTGTATAGCCTTAGAATTATATACAATATATGATTGTTGGAAGAATAAAATAAGATAGTGTATCAATGTGCTTAAACAGAGCCTGAAACAAAATTGCTGATCAATAAATACTAATACTAACTCTCAGTAACTAGCTTATCTTTTTGGTGCTTAAGTTACTTAAGAAAAAAGTCCTTAAGCAAGATGGTTAAGTGACTTCTTTTTTTTTTTTTTTTTTTTTTTTTTGAGACAGGGTTTCTCTGTATAGCCCTGGCTGTCCTGGAACTTACTTTGTAGACCAGGCTGGCCTCGAACTCAGAAATCCACCTGCCTCTGCCTCCCGAGTGCTGGGATTAAAGGCATGTGCCACCACACCTGACTGTTAAGTGACATTTTGGCTAAGGATTTAAGCTATGTAATAGACTAAGCATGACAATGAATGGTTAAACAAACAAACAAACCATGTTCTAAACAGGAAATCACAGACTTTCATTCATAAATAATTTACAAACTAAGTTGCCCTAATGAGTAATTTTACACGAGAAAGTTATGAGAGCTATTGAGGACTGGGGAATAGAATCAGACTGTGAGTGTGAAATAGTAAAGCAGCAGTTATCTACTAAGCATCTGCTATTTATTACTGGCACTCTACACAAGGAGCTACAGGATGAACATGACAGACTCTCTTGTGTAACTGCACATGTAAGGGAAGACACAACCAGAAATCAATGGCTTGAGAACAGCACAGATGCTATGTGGAAAAAGAAGTTAGAAATGAAAGTTGTTAGAGACAGTCGGGAGTTACCTCAACAAGCTACTGTACTTATAAGCATTTGCAGGTGTACTGGCTTGTTTTATGTCAACTTGACACAATCTAGAGTCATCAGAGAGGAAGGAGCCTCAAGTGAGAAAATGTCTCCATAAGATCCAACTATAAGGCATTTCTCAATTAGTGATCAGTGTAGGAGGGTCTAGCTCATGGTGGGTAGTACCTTCCCTAGGCTGGTGGTCCTAAGTTCTGTAAGAAAGGAGGTTGAGAAAGCCAGGGGAAGCAAGTTAGTAAGCAGTACCCCTCCATGGCCTCTGCATCAGTTCCTGCCTCCAGAATCCAGTCCTGTTTGAGCTCCTGTCCTGGCTTCCTTCAATGAACAGTGCTGTGGAAGTGTTAGCTAAATAAACCCTTTCTTCTCCAACTTGCTTTTTGGTCATGGTGTTTCATCACAGCAGTAGAAACTCTAAGACATCAGTTTAGGCATATTGATATCTTTCAGGTAGTTTGAGAATTAGTGATTTGACACTTAAAAATCCCATTTGGAAACCAATCAATGGAAACCACATTCTGTCAGAAAGAGCGGCAAGAATTTCAGAATAAAGGTATCCCAATTTTTATCTTTTGTTTAGTAGATTAAAAGCACACATTGCTTTCATGCAGTAGTCAGGGTATCGGCCAAGGGAAGGGCTAATAATAGGCACTGAGAAACTGAAGTGCAAAGGAAGAATCTTCAGAAGAGAAGTAGTTGTCAAACCCCAGAAAAGAAAATATAAGAAGTATCAGGAATGAAAAGCTCAGGGCAGGACAGAGGGACTAATAGCCAGAGCTACTGTAAGAAGTGAGAGGAAAAAAGAAGGAAGGAGGGAGGAGGGGAATAAGAGAGGGATACAAAGTAGAAAGAAAGGGAGAAAAGGAAGGAAGAAAAAGGGGCAGAAGGGAAGGCAACAGACAGGGAGAACAGGCCCAGAAGTCCTGGCCATTCAGTGGTAATAATGAGAATGTTCAGGTTAAGCTATTCACTTTGTACTTAACCACCAGAATTAGTTGTCACTGGCATTTTAAATATCACATAGAAATTAAATATGCCACCAAAACTATTTAACTTGAACTTTCACATTGGTAATTATACCTAAATATCACCTTAAGGAAAGTGCCTTAGCTTTTCTCAAAACCGGAACTCCCTACCACTATGCCCATTCAGACATGAATTTTTTACTTGAGATGTCTGATATACTGATATACATCATTTAATATAGCTGAATAATGTTCAATAAATATTTGAGTGCCTACTATCTATTAGGTAATATTCTAGGTACATGTCAAAAATTTTATATGCATTTTGGTGAAAAGCATAATCTGTTTTATTCATACATCATAAAGGGGGAGGGGTCAACTTTTAACAAGGTATTTTACTAGAGATGAAATGAAATTACTTTTTTTCTTCTTCAGATAACCTGTTATTTGTTATTAAAAGCACTAAAATAATCCCTTTGAAAAGAATGGCCCTCATCTGGGTTAAAACATCCCAGCATTTAAGACAATATACTAAAGATATCACTCTTACATATGAGTCTAAAAGTTATAATGCTATGAAATGCAACTAATCAGTACTAAGACTAGTTACTAGGTGTTGACAGAAACAGTTTGATGTTTATAATAACTAAGTCAAATAGGCTAAATAATAAAGCTATCTATTTTCATGCATCAAAATAGCATCCCACTCCAGCATGGAAAAGGGAGATAGGCACAAAGTCCTACCCTTAGCTAAGGACCTATTGAAGCTGGGAGAGGAAGGATCAGTTTCTTTTTAGAGTATGGTCCCTGGTAGGTCTACCAAGCTCCAGTAGGAGGCCACACATCCAAGAGGATATAGACAGTACAGACTGGACTTGATGTGTTAAAAAAAAAAAAAAAAGACACAGAGTTGGATGGGTAGCAAAGGAGAAGTGGCTCTGGGAAGAGCTAGGGAGTGAATATGATCAAAATTCATTGTATGAAATGCCCAAAGAACTGACTTTTTTTTTTAATGAAAAAAAAAGGCACCCTAAAGTTATCTTCAAATGGGTAATCACATAAGGTCTTATTCAATCATGACGTTACATCACAGGAGTAAAAAACAAATGATTTAAAGGTCAGCATCTTGACTTAGATTTACGTAACTCACTTCTGTAGAAATTTGCATTACTTGTGAAAAACATCACGTGAAAGAGGAACTTACTATAATTTTAAAATTGGAAATAAATGAACGGCTGAGAAAGCATTGGAAAATAATAGTTTCCTTAAAAAGAATTGGAGAACTACAGAGTGTGGGTGTGTGTGTCTCATTGGTATAGCATGTGCTTAGCTTATAGGAGGGCCTGGTTTCAGTTCCCAGCAACACACACACACACACACACACACACACACACACACACACACACACAATCTAATTGTGAAACTAAGTATAGAATACATTTTAAAAAATCTAATTTGCACATATATTTACATAAGCTTATTTACAAGTACTGATGAAAAAGCTAAAAATTTAGCTTATGCTAATGTTCCAAAGTAGCTAATTATGAAGGAAGTTTGTTCTACTAGCTTACTAGCACAGAAAGAAAACCTTGGCTCCTCAGGTTTAGGTGGGAACTTACAAGTTGCCTAGTTCATTTCTCCTCAGTAAGGGAAGCCATCTTAAAGACTCTTTTGGGCTCTAATGACAAAGCATTTTCTGCCCTTGTGGCAGCCTTTGCCACTGCTGGACAGCTATAGATATTACAATTCTTTACTTACACTGAGCTAAACTATGACTCTCTTTAATATCTGGCTACCATTTGATAAATAAAGGCTACGTGACAGTTCCATAAAGAAAGGGGCTAGCTCTGCCTTGCTTGCTATTATAGCTCTGTGTCCTATATATAAAGTGATATACAGAGAGGGTACCCTAAAATCTATGGCAAGTCCCAGAATAGTTTTTTCTTCAAGACAGTATGCCCTAATTTGAGGTAAAGGGCATTTTCTCTGCAGTATACTATATCTACGTTTATGAAAGGTCAAATCATACGCTTGAATTCTATGACAACGTCACCTCAAAGCTCTCCTCCCCTTGATCCAGGTCAGTGTGTATTGGTGTGTAGACTTTGACTTTGCCTGAGACCTCAGTGGGGTTTTGCCTTCATTCCTACAGATGTGCCACACATTATGTCCAGTTTTCCTAACAGCTTCCTGGTGGCTTTCTCTGCACGCAGCTGCCAGGTTAATCTTCTGACTATATCATCTCTAACTTCTTAAGATCTGGAATCTCCTCACTGCTAAGACAAAGCCCATTCTCCTGCATCTGCATTCCAGACCTTTATCATCAGTCTGAAATCTAAATTTCCATCCCTGTTTCTGACTGTCCATTCTCTGGTGCTGTATTCTCTGTCTCCAGTTGGTTCATGCGGAGGCCCCTGGGGCCGTGTTTAGTCACGATTCCAGACTTGATTTTCTTACACTGGAGAGTCTTTTCTTTTGCTCTTTGACTATCTCAAATCATGAACACTAATTTTTGAAGAAACATAAAATTATCCATTTCAGGGTATATGATACTATTAATACATGTAATATTGTTATATATCATATAATACTATATAATGTCTAGTATATACTTTTATATTTTGTTTTCAGTCAATACATAATGGTTGTATACAGTGTAGGGTACAGAGTAATATTTCCAATACATGTATACAATGTGCAGTGGTCAGACCAGAACATTGGAAAAGCCGTGCAGTCAGGGATGGATGGCCTCGTAGCTTGGCAGTCAGCTGCTTGCCTAGCAAAGGCCTGGGTCTGGGTTTGAGTTTCAATACTGCATCCAAAAGAAAGAAAAGCAGCTCTAAATCTCCCTCTACCTAGCTCCAAAACTGAAGTTTCACCAAAGGAAAACTAGTTCTTTGTAAAATGACTTACTCTGTTTGGCTCCTTTGTTGATTCTTTCTCTGTACATGTTTGTATTGGTTTTCATCAGGCTACCCTCTTAATTCTTGAACTTCTGAACTCTCTCCTGCAGGGCTTTCCCCAGCTACTCCCTCACTCCTTTAATTTCAGTTACACTCATTTTCAGCCTTGAATCACCATGTTGTGATGGGTTGTTGTTTAACCATTTCAACTGTACCCTTTTTGGACTTAGGTGGATTCAAGGCTCCTAGCTAAGGTACTCTATCTTTCTCTGAGTCAAGAGCCTAGCCAAACAATTTAATTGTTTGTGTGGAGGGGTTTAATTCCCTGTGTGCAGCGAGACATGAAAGAGTACTAAAACGAAACTGAGGTTTGGATATTCAATGAGAGCACATCTCAAACCTCCTTGAGCTTGTTATCCTTCCCGTTGTGCTTTTTCTCAGGAAGCAAAGGGTCTGCGCATGTCTAGCCAGTGTTTCTTTGCCCTAGTAGCTGAGCAGGTGTGAGAATGGGAGGAAAATGGCAGGTTGCCCAAGGGTGGAGAAGGTGCAGGTTCCCTGTATTCATCTTAGCAAACAGACTCCTATCTTCATTCAACATCTACAGATGAAGGCCTACCAGGAAGAATCGGGTGTCCAGAGATGTCACAAAGCATCTTTTAAAGAGGCTCATCTTTTGTATTTGCTTTTATATGCAAATCAGTTTCTCATTCTAATACTCTGAAGTTGTTCATAAATACAGGTCTTTCTTGGAAAATATTAACTATTAAATAACCATGATGGTAATACTTGTGGTTAATACATGAAATAGCTGAGCAATTAAAGTACCATCTATTAAAAGATGGGCATGGTGGCATACAGCTTTGAGCCCTTTACACAGGAGGCAGATGCAGGCAGATCTTTGAGTTTGAAGTCAGCATAGTGTACAGAGTGAATTCCAAGCCAGAGTTACACAGAGAAACCCTGTTGAGAAAAGAACTATTATAAACCAATGAGTAGGTAAAAAAATCTGATGGTGCTTTATCTAACCTGGCAAAATGTATGAAAGGGAATCAGTCTTACATGATGCATGGATAAAAGTCTCAGCAACATTTGTGTTGTGCTTTGTTACAAACCATTTCCAGCTGTAGTACTGCACAGGATTTGTCACAGTTGCTGTTGAGAGTCGACAAAGAGGAATGTAAAAACAGGGCTCAGGCCCCTAGGCCATTATGGAGCCTGTTCCTCTGACCAGGACTACTGAATGAGCTAATGCAAAATGCCAAAGTCTATAATTAACATTTCTCCCTTTCTCATGTCTCACTTTACCTGCTCTAGAGTATCAGGGTGAGCAGAATAAACTTTTCTTCTGATGTTAATTCCATATGTCCTAAAAATGTTATACAGAATGTGTTAATATTAAATAAATCAATTTTTTAGGGATTTCCCTAAAAATTTGGGGAGTAGTAATATTAAGAATCACGTATAAATTATGCTGAAAACGCACATACTTGTTCTTAAAGTCAAATTTAAAAGTACATATAAAATACTTAGGATGCACCGGTCCCCTGCTGCAGGCCGGAACTAAGGGTATACATTGCATAGATAGGTTAAAAAAAAAAAAAAGGTCAAGAGCTATAATACACATCCCTATACTTTAATAATACATGACAGAAACATGAAAATAAAGAGAAATGACACCCCCCCAAATCAGCAAAAGTAATTTGTGATACAGAAGATAGACTATCAGATTATGTTTCAGAGTAAGTGTGTCTTTCACTTCTGTCCTTTAGGCGGAGATTAAGAACAGTTTGAATACTCTGAATTCAAAGGCTGGTGGTCGGGGTAAA